>NC_142737.1:25902447-26144947 GCF_051943395.1 Hippocampus bargibanti
TAATCAAACCCATGACTATGAACCTGGCTTCCTGGAATGTTCGCACCCTCCTCGATGCTCGAGACGGGATGGAGAGACCTCGAAGACGAACTGCCCTCATCGCACATGAGCTGAGAAGGTACAACATCGATATTGGCGCACTCAGTGAGACTCGGTTCTCAGGCGAGGATTCACTCACAGAAGTTTGTGAAGGTTACACCTTCTTCTGGAAGGGTCTCCCAGAGAATGAGCGAAGACTCCATGGAGTTGGCTTTGCTGTGAAAAGCAGCTTACTCAGTAACATCCCTGAGTCCCCCCAAGGCATCAGTGAACGGCTTATGACCTGGCGTATTCCCCTGGTAAAAGGTCGCTTCGCAACTTTAATCAGCGCCTATGCTCCCACCTTGGATGCTGACGATAACACCAAAGATGCCTTCTACGAGTCCCTGGATGCTACCATATCCAAAATCCCTGCCTCTGATAAACTTGTTCTGATGGGTGACTTCAATGCCCGAGTAGGTACTGATGCCAGGCTCTGGAAACAAGTAATCGGAAGGCACGGGACGGGGAAAATAAACAGCAATGGCCTCCGACTCCTCACTCTGTGCTCTGAGCATCAGTTGATTGTAACTAACATCATCTTTCAGCTGAAAAAGAAATACATCACATCATGGATGCACCCCAGGTCCAAACATTGGCACTTACTGGACTACATCATCACAAGGCAACGAGACCAAAATGACGTCTGCATCACACGGGCCATGCGTGGGGCTGAATGCTGGACTGATCATCGACTGATCAAGTCCAGGCTCAAGCTGAGAATTCGACCTCCTCATAAGAAACAGCAACCACAAAGGCGTCTTAACACCAGGGCCCTGGAGTCCCCAGAATGTGCAGCCAGCTACCGCCACAAGCTGGCAGAGGGACTTGCCAGCCTGGACAACGACACCAGTAACGGCCCACGAAGACAACACATTGTCCCAGTTAAATCTGCAGACGGTTCTGTACTACTGAAGGACAAACAGCTAATACTTGAGCGCTGGGCAGAGCACTTTGACTCCCTGCTCAACCAAGTAAACCCTTCAGACACATCTGTCCTTGACTCCCTCCCAGAGCTTCCATCAGTTCCCTCCCTTGATGAACCTCCTCAGTTCACAGAGGTCCTCTCTGCAATCCGGAGCCTTAAAAACAACAAAAGCCCTGGCCCTGATGGACTTCCAGCTGAGGTCTTCAAGAGCGGCGGTTAGCTCCTGACACGGAAGCTTTACCACCTCATCTGCAACATCTGGCAAAACGGGACACTTCCTCAGGAATGGAAAGACAGCAACATTGTCACCATTTACAAAAGGAAGGGGGACAAGTCAGTCTGCGGCAACAGCCGTGGCATCTCCCTACTTTCTGTTGCTGGCAAGATTCTTGCAAAAGTAATGCTGTTCCGTCTTACATCGCACATTACCGAAGACATCCTCCCAGAGACACAATGCGGCTTCAGGAAGGATCGAAGCACTCTGGACATGATCTTCGCTGCGCGCCAAGTTCAGGAGAAATGCAAGGAACAAAACAAGGACCTCTATATCACCTTCATTGACCTTACAAAGGCATTTGACACAGTTAACCGTGACATTCTCTGGACCATACTGCAGAAATTTGGCGTCCCCTCCAAATTTCTCGGCATCCGAAAACAGTTCCACAGCGGCATGCAAGCAACTGTACTTGTTGGTGGCCAGCAATCTTCCCCGTTCCCTGTGGAAGTCGGGGTGAAGCAGGGCTGTGTACTGGCCCCTGCTATATTCAACCTGTTCCTGATGGCAGCTACGCTCCTCTTCCATAAGTCCATCCAGGAAGGTGGCGGCGTACAAATCCAATTCCGCCTGGATGGTAACCTGTTTAACATCAGACGCCGACAGGCCAAGACCAAGACCCTGATCAGCGGCATCCACGAGCTACAGTATGCAGATGATTGCGCTCTGCTGGCCCACAGCCCAGCTGCCATGCAAAATGCCCTTGATACCATGTCCTCCGTCTACCGATCACTCGGTCTCGTGATCAATGTAACCAAAACGGAGGTCATGGCAAAAGAGAGTTCTCCAACCCCAGCGTTCACCCTCAGTGGCACACCCCTCAAGGTTGTCCAACAATTCAGCTACCTCGGCAGCATTCTAACACCCTCCTGTCTAATTGATGATGACGTCCAGGCCCGCATCCATCAAGCCTCCAAAGCTTTTGGCAGATTGCGTACTCGTGTGTTCGAAAACAACCACTTAAGAACTCCAACAAAAGTCGCAGTCTACCAAGCAGTGTGTGTGTCCACGCTGCTAAATGGCGCAGAAGCCTGGACCATCTATCGACGCCATGTGAGACGCCTTGATGCATTCCACATCAGGTGCCTCCAACGAATCCTTAGCATCACCTGGCAGGATCGTGTTCCACACACCGACATCCTTCAACGCACTGCCTCCACCAGTATCGAGGCCATACTGGCAAAGAGGCAACTTCGGTGGGTTGGACATGTCATCCGGATGCCTAGCTGCCGCTTGCCTCGACAGGTGCTTTATGGACAACTCTTGTCAGCGAAGAGGAAGCCTGGTGGTCCTAAGCTGCGATACAAAGACCAGCTTAAACAGACTCTAAAGAACTGCAACATCAAGCCCAGCGATCTGGAGTCTGCTGCAGCGAACAGGCCACTGTGGCGCTCCTTATGCCACGAAGGGGTGACACAACTTGAAGACAAGCGCACCCAGAGGAGGATCGTGCGGCACGAGCAAAGACACCTTTGTGCTGCTTCAGTACCGTCTCGCCAGCCCGGTCCTGGCCTCACATGTCCTGAATGTGGCAGGATTTGTGGCTCCAGAATCGGGCTTCATAGTCACCTACAGTGGCATCGCCGCCAGCGCCAATAACCACTGTCCAATACCCCACAAAGCAATGGAAGCGACGTCTTCCTCGACTTCGATGGACTGCCAAGAGATATATATATATATATATATATATATATATATATATATATATATATATATATATATATATATATATATATATATATATATATACATATATATATATATATATATATATATATACAGTAAAGTCTCGTTATATCGATATCGGATATATCGATAGTCCCGGTTATATCGATACTATTTCTATGCACGCACGGAGAAAATTACATGCAAACAGGGTCAGATATATCGATAGTCCCGGTTATATCGATATTTTTGCGGACTCCCTTGAATATCGATATAACGAGACTTTACTGTATATATGTGTGTAACGGAGTTGTGCACTTAGATTATTAAATTATGAAGAAAGTGACGCAACGGCGCATAGTGTGGCACTATGTCCCGCCCATAGTTTCCAGAACAATCTCGAGGAGATTCAGGGTGAGTCGCAATTTTCTGTTGGTCTTGATTAACGCGCATTTTCATGACAATATCTTATTTTGTTTCCCCTTTTGTACTGTCTAGTGTTATCTAATTAGTTCCCTTATTCATTTCGAGTCCAGATTACTTTTTGTGTCATTATTTACTTCACGTTTTGTCGAGTGGAACTTTGGAGCACATGTGCTTTTCTATTGCGCAGTTAATCACAAGACGAAACCCATGCGACTTCACCCATCCCTTCTGCCATACTGTGTTGCAGGTAATATTTATTGAACAATATTTAGTTTCTTGTGTCGTGTTTCATTTGCCCGTGAGTGTCCGTGGCGGGTTGAACTGTGCGCGAGCCATTACAAGCGCACCGCGTGTTCTGCCGAGTCTCCGCCCATGATGCATTCAGGGACATCTTGTAAATAACAGTGAACTTGTGTTGTATTCTCTTTTTCTGTAAATAACCACTATACGATCACACGTTGTTAATTCTGTTTTGTTATCTACAATGTTTTGCATTTCAGAACAATCTCGAGGAGATTCAGGTTAATCACAAGACGAAACCCATGCGACTTCACCCATCCCTTCTGCCATACTGTGTTGCAGAAATAAAAGAAATAAAAAGACACATCCACGCGTCTCGTCTTCATTAAGACGGCAGCATCGTGGAGATGAAGACAGTCACTGTCTTATATACACATATATATATATATATATATAAACATATATATACAGTAAAGTCTCGTTATATCGATATTCAAGGGAGTCCGAAAAAATATCGATATAACCGGGACTATCGATATATATGTTTGACTCTATGACTTGAAACTGTTGCAAGATGATAATAATTGCCAATGGCACAACACTGCATCCACCATATTTGAAAAATGTTTGCATGTAATTTTCTCCGTGCGTGCATAGAAATAGTATCGATATAACCGGGACTATCGATATATCCGACCCTGTTTGCATGTAATTGCCTCCGTGCGTGCATAGAAATAGTATCGATATAACCGGGACTATCGATATATCCGATATCGATATAACGAGACTTTACTGTATATATATATATATATATATATATATATATATATATATATATATATATATATATATATATATATATATATATATATACCAAAAAAAGCATGCCAACCAGTCGCTGGAGTGATGGTTGTTTGCTCTCCAACTACTGGTGAGATGCACTCGGGCAAGACAAGGAAAATGTGTAAATGCTCTGGAAACAAATTCTTCAGGCAGTGAAGCCAAAGGACAGCATGTCTCGGAATGATGCTGAGAGAAAAATACTTGACGCAGTTCAAAAATCAAAGCACACCACATCATTTTTCAAATATGGTGGATGTAAAGAGTTTGATGTTTCTCTTTATTTGTAAGTAGGTTCGTTGTCAGATCTCCCAGGCAGGTGACGCGCAGAGCTTGATCGTGGCGTGGAGTTGAGCAAGTCGTGCCGTGATGTCCGTCCGACGCCCGGCGTGAGCCGGGCGTGAGTCCGAGATGATTCTGATGTGATTCTGCCTCGTGGTTCGCCCAATCTCTCTGTCCCGCGACAGCTCCTTTTATACAATTTGCAAGCGTGTGCTATGCGTCAGGGTGATACGCACATCAAGGAGATCAAGGAATTGAAAGACATGAAAGTGTTGAAAAGCGCACTTCAAAATCATACACGCGTGTGACGCAACAGGACTCCCCTCCTGGATCCGAAGTCGGTGAAAGCGATGAAGTAAAAAGAAATAAAAACCAGGCAAGATGACGGTCACCGGGCGTGGCAGGCGTCGGTGGGGAGGTTGCCGAGGAGGTTTCGTGGTGCCTGAAAGTCATTGTACGGGAGCACGGCAAAGAGTGCTCACGACTGCCAGTTTGAGTCAATCGATGGAAACTTTCCTCGCGGCCGTCGAGTCGATGCCGGAAGGTCTTATCACCGTGAGATGTCGGACAATCGATGAGGGATTGTGAGGACGAAGGTGCGTGGGGTTGGCCATGCTGCTGGGCCCGGACAGGCCGGTCATCGGCGACGGTGGCGATGATCGCGCTGCCATGGCGCTCTGCAGGACGCTGAGGAAGCACGCTGACGTCGGCGGCCGTGTCGGCCATGAAGTGTCTTCCCGAAGTCCGATCGTGGACATAAGCGATGTCCGACGATGTCCGATCGTGGACATATACGATGTCCGATCGTGGACATAAGCGATGTCCGACGATGTGCGATCGTGGACATATACGATGCAGCTAGTTGCAGAGTCGCCAGGCGAATTGGACGATGTTGGCCATCAGGGTGCGGCAGTTTTCACGGTGGGGTCGGGGCGCCCACGGGTGGTGGCGGCCCATCGGGAGCTCGGCTCGAGGGGTCTTGCTGTGAAGATGCCGGGTTCACAGGCGGCTGGGAAATCTGGTTCTTTCCATTTGGAGAGTTGATTGGGCTGAGGAGGAGGGAAAAAAATCCTCCTGGCTGGCTCGCCAATAAAGAGTTTGATGTTTCTCTTTATTTGTAAGTAGGTTCGTTGTCAGATCTCCCAGGCAGGTGACGCGCAGAGCTTGATCGTGGCGTGGAGTTGAGCAAGTCGTGCCGTGATGTCCGTCCGACGCCCGGCATGCGCCGGGCGTGAGTCCGAGATGACTCTGATGTGATTCTGCCTCGTGGTTCGCCCAATCTCTCTGTCCCGCGACAGCTCCTTTTATACAATTTGCAAGCGTGTGCTATGCGTCAGGGTGATACGCACATCAAGGAGATCAAGGAATTGAAAGACATGAAAGTGTTGAAAAGCGCACTTCAAAATCATACACGCGTGTGACGCAACAGATGCAGTGTTGTGCCATTGGCAATTATTATCATCTAGCAACAGTTTCAAGTCATAGAGTCATCTTCTATTCAAAGTACAGTAGAATACTCTGCGCATGATGCTAATACAGGGTAAATACTAATTTTCAAATAAATACAGTATTGATAAACAACTTAAAGTTTACATACATATGCAAGATTATCCCAACATTCTTTTTATTTGCAAGGTTCTCCATTATCTCTGTCAATATTAGCATGAAGTGTATTGTATTGACAGTCCGGGTTTGCCATGGAAAAACGATCATTGTAGTAAACAGGAATTCCCTGTGTTCCTCTTCAAAAATAGAAACTTCCCCATACTCAAATAAGCTGTCCAAAAATAAGTCGTATACTTATCTTTTTCATATATTCTTCTATACTTTTGTCTCATTTGGCAACCAACAATAAACAAACTAGCAATATGCATCTGTGCTTCTACTGAATGCAAATATTGTACAAATACAAATTTAGCAAAAATGTGGACCCACGCGCCCACTAGGAATCAAAAATAAAATAACTTTACTTTTTAGTATTAAGCATAACCGTGAAAGTGAAAAGCCAAGCGACTTTCTGCTAAAAGTTGACTGATGAACAGACGAGCCAAATGAGAACTGGACAGCTAAATAACAATGTTAGATTTTGGTTATCATGAATAAGAAAGATGAGATTTAAAATGAGGACCTGCAAAAGATAGGAGTCTTGTAATTGCTCATAAAGACCCATTTGGCTGTGTTCTTTCCTCATTGAAGCTTCAACAGCGCTGAGGCACTTCCTTGCCATAACAAGAGCTTCCTGTGATGGCGTCTCCAAAGAAACAACCTTACAAGGCAGACTGTGTGCTTGTGAACAAGCAGGCACCAGCCTGCTTGAGGGAGAACAGACACTAATAAAGTCTCAAGTCACATGCAGTAAAATATGCCCGACTTCTGATACAAAAGATCACACCTGTAGGTTGTTCCTGACTGACCTTACATGAAAAAAGGAAAGAATCGAACTGCATACTGAGAACTGAAACATCATTTTCAGCACAATACCCCGTTTCAGTGGTACAGTAAAGTCTCGTTATATCGATATCGGATATATCGATAGTCCCTGTTATATCGATACTACACGCACGGAGAAAATTACATGCAAACAGGGTCGGATATATCGATAGTCCCGGTTATATCGATATTTTTTCGGACTCCCTTGAATATCGATATAACGAGACTTTACTGTATATCAAAAATGATGATGCTACCTATGTCCATAAGTGTCTGGGAATCACGTTTCATTTTTCTCTTGTTTCATGTCATTCACAAAAAAATCATTCACAAAATACATCTCATTTGAATCAAACTAAACGCGAATTAAAAGGCTGTGAAAGAAAACTATTTTTGACTACCAGCAAAGTTTAAAAACATCTCATGGTGTCAGCAAAACGGTCTTCGGCACCCATATAACATCTGTTCTGCTCATTTATTTGAAGATGGGGAGCAAACACACCTTTATATTTGGCACACCCACAACATTAGCATCACACCTAACGCCACCATTATCACTATTATCTCAGTTGAACCCAAGTGGCCAAACGCATGCTTTAATGACAACCTATTTGCTTTCCAATAACTAATGAACCCCAAAACACGTATTACATATTTTAGTGTCAAGCCAAATGACCATATAAAGCCAAGGAGGGTATCTAGCCAGTAAGCTATATGGTAAGGCACGTTGGGAATTTCAGCAATTTAGATTCCTGTTTGTATAATAGTTTTCAAAACAAGATCACCAAAGTCTCCAATGAATTAGCTCCCACAACATTTTAAATGGAAACGTGGTTTTAACACATGCTTGGCTTGCACTCAACTGGTTCAAACTGGCTGAAATGCTACAAGCAAAGTACTCCTACTAAATAGTAAGAGAGTGATAGCTGTAATGTAATCCTGAAAAGTTGAAATAAAACTATTTTATTACAACTTGTTTGCAAAGTTAGGGCAACTGTAATGTAACAATGGTCGAAACTAAAGCTGAATGGTTTGTTGTCACAATGACTGGCGTCGCAGTGATGCAACAATCACGAATGACCTAAAACAATTGAAGTATCGTGCCACACAATTGGGCATCGACACAAATCGAGTAACAAGGCACAGTTTTCCCTCAGAAATAGTTGCGTAGCTATGCTTTAGAGTAGCTTATTTTGAAATCATTCCCAGGACACAGCCAAGCAATTTTCTCGAACAACACTTTTGTTGTAATATGTGAATGACTATTGAAACCATCACTTTAACACCGTTTAAACGAACACGCGGAAATTCACGAAGATTAATGTAACTGAGTGTGTCCACCCAGCCATTAATTTGAGATCAGGTCAACTGTGACAATGCTAGGGTTGCTAAAAGCTGTCGTGAAGCTAACGACGTTAGCATAGCCGGCAAACAAGCAGCATTCTACGCACTGAAAGAGAAGAAGTGCAAACCTGCGTTTCTTCTACATTCCAACTTTGACGGATTGTCAAATGTCCGATGGATGCGCAATGGCAATGGCGCGCCGGTTGTTAATGCTACCACAAGCAGGCTGGTGGGCTGCATCTGTTTTGGAAGTCAGCTCGCTTCTGCTGACAGCAGCGAGATGATCCCCTGCACCCTCTTCTGGTTTACGCTGCATCACCTCAGCATCACGCCTCGCCGGCGAGGGCACTGCGCGTTTCCCTTGACCTGCATTTTAGCAGTTTTAAATAATCGACGTTTTTCTGGGAGCTGTACTTGATTAAAGTTAGTTTTTCTGGAGACTTTTGGCTTTTGAACCTTTTCAACCTCTACGAATGACAGCACGGTGTGTTTGGATATTATGAGCCAAAAGTAAATAAAATACTGTACATCAACGAACGGCCTGCCCTACAGCATCGGTGTCCAAACTCGGTACTCAAAAGGCCACTGTCCTGTCTGTTTTCCAGCTCTCCTAGAAGCAACACATCTGATTCAAGTCATCAAGTTATTCCCATTCGTATGGCTTTATTTAAGACAATTGTTTGATGTTGGCTACAAGAATGACTCGTGGTGAATAGCCTTCTTTGTCTTGCGTCATCTGGCACTTTTGGCATTCTTATCATCCCCTCCTCTCATTATGAACACAGCTGTATGAGAAATAGGAGGAAAACTGTTGTGTGCATTTACATTTTTGTATCGAGATATCAAAATTGGTATAGAGTCTACTCCTATAAAAGCATAGTGCTCTTTTAATTTACCTTAATTCTAAAGGCTAAAACACTATGAAGTAAAAATAAAATGTTTTGATGTTAAGGTGATGTTTTCAATTGTCGTACACATTTTAGAACAATTGCTTGGATGTCCATCCATCCATTTTCTGTATCGCTTATTCCTCATTAGGGTCACGGGGGTGATGGAGCCTATCGCAGCCGTCTTCGGGCACCAGGTGGGGGACACCCTAAATTGGTTTGCCAGCCAATCTCAGGAAACACAGAGACAAACAAACTCACATCTAGGGACATTTTGAGTGTTCAATATGCCTGCCATGCATATTTTTGGAATGTGGGAGGAAACCGGAGGACCCGGAGAAAACCCACACGGGCCTGGGGAGAACATAAAAACTCCACAGAGGGAGGGCAGACCGGGTCTTGAACACACGACCTCTGCACTGTGCACTCATGCCAAATACTCCATACCAGGCCGCCTTATACTATTTTAATCCACATCATATTCCCATTAACGTGTTGCTTAAATAAATAAACGTCACTGTACCACTTAAGATTTAATTGAGAGGTGGGGGTGTTATACTCTTGTTGGAATTAGTGCAAACACTCTTGGTCGACCATATAAGCATGTTAAGAAACTGCAAGGATTATCAACTGTTCCATTGAAAATGGCAGTGGTGGGCCGTCAGTGCCTGCAAGGCCTTCTCTGCTGGCCTAAAAATATCTGAATGACAGACTAAAGTGAATTATATTTTGTCCATGAATTTTTATTAAATAATTCCAAATTGTCTTTCAGCTTCCTTTCATTACTTTTCCCCTTTTATGCTGCTTCCAGATGTGTGTTTTTGTATTTAAGCATTTAACCAATCACATTTCAGCCATCATTTGTTACCAGGTTCAGAAATCTACCTGAACACCGTCACAGTCAGGTTTCCAGGCCCTGCAGCATAACAACCAATGTCGATGACACTGTTACTTTAACCAATTAGAGCTTGAGTTGGCAACCCAAGGCCTGCTGGAAGGCGCTGGAAACATCAGTTTTCACAAAGTATGATTGGCTACTCACTAGCCAATCATAGTATTGTAGCCGTTGAGGAATGAGCACACACGATGAATATGTGGAGACGTGTTTATTCCAACGGCTAACAAGTGGATCTCAACTGAACAGCAAAAGCAGTGCAATACATGCAACATGAACTGCCCCCTCCCCTGCACCTGCTGGGTGAGATGCCTGGTCCTAGTGCCCGCCACACAGCCCCCCCCAGAACACCCAGAAGGAAGGTCAAGGTGAAAATTTTGCAGGGGGCTTAACCAGCCTGCCCCAACGACTACGCAGTCCGTCATTAGGTGGTGTAGGTGATTCGGGCGAGACCTCAGTGGGGGAACGACACTCAACCCTGGCATGCCGCGGTGAGGCTGGAGGTTTCGGAGGGCGTCCGCGACGTGGGGCCTGGGCAGGCGAAACGTCCTCGCCTGCAACTAAATGAGCCGGTTTGAGCCTGTCTATTGAAATGCCCTCCCTCCGCCCACCCATATCGAGCACAAAACTCTTCACCGTGTTCGAGCACTCTAAACGGGCCGTCGTACGGCGGTCGGAGGGGAGAGCGGTGGGCATCGTGACGCACAAAGACGAAACGGGCTGACCTAAGAGCAGACGGAACAAATATTTTGGGGCCGCAGTGGTGAATTGGTGCTGGAGTCAGGGGCTCTGCTGGCAAAAGGGGGAATGAAGGTGCACCCGAAGCTTCAGGCAGAAATTCACCGGGAACGCGGAGTGGTTGACCGAGCACTAACTCTGCGGGGGCGGCGTTAAGGTCTTCTTTCGGGGCCGAACGTAACCCGAGCAGGACCCACGGAAGCTGGTCGACCCAGTTACCGTCCGACAGCGCGGCCCGTAGCGCGGCTTTCAGTGACCGGTGGAAGCGTTCGCACATCCCGTTAGCCTGCGGGTGGTAGGCCATAGTGCGGTGTACCTGCACACCCAAGGACTGCGCCATGGCCGACCAGAGCTCGGACACAAACTGGGGGCCTCTGTCCGAAGTGATATCGGATGGCGTGCCGAAACGTGCGACCCAGGACAACAGAAATGCGCGAGCAATATCTGCCGAGGTCGTGGAGGACAGGGGGACTGCTTCCGGCCACCTAGTGGTTCGATCGACCATGGTGAGGAGATGTGTGCAACCCTGCGAAGGAGGGAGGGGCCCGACCAGATCCACATGGGCGTGGTCGAATCTCCTGTCCGGAATTGGAAAAGTTTCCAGGTTTGCTCGGGTGTGCCTGTGGACTTTGGCGCGCTGACATGCCACGCATGCAGCTGCCCACTTCCTGACGTCCTTCCGTAACCCAGGCCAGACAAACTTGGCCCCAATAAGTTTAACTGACGCCCGGACGCCAGGGTGTGAGAGGGAATGAATAGAATTAAAAATTCGCCGACGCCACTCCTGCGGAACCACGGGACGAGTGCGACCCGTAGACGCAGAGGAGAGCGGGACCCCCTTCACACAGTGCCACCTTCTCAAGTTTCAGGGCTGTGCCTGCTGCCTTGAGTTCGTGGATGTCCGGATCCTCAGATTGGGCGGTGGCCATCTCTGAAAAATCCACCCCGAGCTGGAC
This sequence comes from Hippocampus bargibanti, assembly GCF_051943395.1. Lineage (NCBI taxonomy): Eukaryota > Metazoa > Chordata > Actinopteri > Syngnathiformes > Syngnathidae > Hippocampus > Hippocampus bargibanti. The sequence continues at coordinate 25,914,431 of NC_142737.1, forward strand.
TGGACACACAATCGCGCGTGACAGGCAATCGGCCACGTGCTGAATGTCTGTTGTGAATTCAGAAATGGCCGCCAAATGCCGCTGCTGTCGGGCCGACCACGGTTCAGTCACCTTTGACATGGCGAATGTGAGTGGTTTGTGATCCACATATGCGGTAAACCGGCGCCCCTCGAGGAGGAAACGAAAATGGGGCGTTGCAAGATAGAGTGCTAACAACTCTCTGTCGAAAACACTGTACTTGCGTTCGTTATCTTGCAGTTTCCGACTGAAAAATGCAAGGGGCTGCCATTCGTTCTCCACAAGCTGCTCAACCACCGCCCCTACGGCAACATCAGACGCGTCGGTAGTCAAAGCTACCTATGCGGTTGAGATTGGGTGGACCAGAAGAGTTGCACCCGCAAGAGCTTCCTTGGCCCGTTGGAAGGATTGTGCTCGTTGCGGTGCCCACTCGACGGGGTCGTTAGCCTTCTTTTTTCTCAAGGCGCCGTAGAGGGGTTGTAGGAGGTCGGCTGCGTGAGGAAGAAACCGGTTGTAAAAATTGATCATTCCCAAAAACTCCTGCAGAGCCTTTACTGTGGCCGGGCGGGGGAAATCCACCACTGCTTGTACTTTGGCGGGTAAGGGGATGGCGCCCTGTGGAGAAATGCGATGCCCCAAGAAATCGATCTTGGACAGACCAAATTGGCACTTAACAGGGTTGACTATAAGGCCGTGCGAATCAAGGCGCTTGAAAACTTCGGTTAAGTGCGACAGGTGTTCCTCCGGTGAAGGGCTGGCCACAAGGATGTCGTCTAGATAGACAAATACAAAATCAAGACCTCGCAAGACTGAGTCCATCAGTCTCTGAAAGGTCTGTGCCGCCCCCTTCAGGCCAAAAGGCATACGGAGGAATTCAAAAAGGCCAAAAGGGGTTATTACTGCAGTTTTTGGCACATCTTCTGCCCGTACCGGAACCTGGTGATAACCGCGAACGAGGTCAACTTTGGAAAAGATCACGGCTCCGGCGAAACGTGCGGAAAAGTCCTGGATGTGCGGAATTGGGTAACGATCGTGTGTGGTTACATTATTAAGCCGACGAAAATCACAGCACGGCCGCCAAGAACCGTCACTTTTGGGGACCATGTGCAATGGTGAGGCCCACGGGCTGTTGGAACGCCTCACGATGCCCAAGCGCTCCATCGTCGCGAACTCCCCTTTCGCCATTGCCAATTTTGCCGCGTCGAGGCGACGAGCGCGGGCAAAAACTGGCGGGCCAACCGTGGGAATGAAATGCTCTACCCCGTGTTTAGTATCGGCATTGGAAAAGGCGGGTGTGGTTAACGACGGATAATCGGTCAGCAGGCATTCATAAACGTTACCCGATGTTAAATAATTTGCATGCGTTAACGCCCCGAGCCCTCAGGCCTCGTACGGAAAAGTGGCGAAAGAGATGGCGTCAATCAAACGACGGTTGGCAATGTCCACAAGAAGTCCGTGAGCACATAAAAAATCGGCGCCAATTATGGGAACTGTGGTCGCGGCAACAATAAAGTTCCACTTGAATTCCCGTCCGTGGAAACGCACAGTCACCGACCTGGAACCGAAGTTAGCGATGGGCGAGCCGTTAGCTGCGCACAAGGCAGGCCCACATCCACCTGCCATCTTGTCCGCAGCGGTGGGCGTCAGCAGGCTTACATGTGCCCCGCTGTCCACCAGGAAACGTCTTCCTGACGAGGAGTCCGTGACGAAAAGCAGCTCGCTTTCGTTGCTGGCGCCCATGGCTGCTACTGGTTGTCAGGTGTTGAAAATTCCTGTCGTCTCGTGGGAGCAGGGAGGTGCGCAGCGTCGAGCCTTGGCGCCAAACCGCTGATGGAAATAGCAGGTGGCTTTCCCGCGCCGCTTCTGCGATCCCGCTGCGGCCACGACGGTCGGATCAATTTGCACGGCTAACCGCCGTATCGCCAGAAGCGCTCGATCTGCTTCTTCCGCCAAGCCACGATAGTCGCCGGTGGCTAGGCACGTCGAGTTAGCGAGCACGGCGCACACTTCGGGTGGTAGCTGGCGAAGGAAAATGTGGGGGAAAAGGAATCCGCCATCATCCGCATTTAACAGCGACAGCATTTTGTCCATTAGATCCACTGCTGTTCCGTCGCTGAGTCGGGGAAGCGAAAGAAGTCTGTCTGCTCTCTCGGAGGCCGATAGCGTGAACCGTCGGAGCAGCCATTGTTCGAGCGCGTCGTACTTCCTGCATCGTGGAGGCGCGCGCAGAAGTTGCATCATGCGATGCGTTGTCGGTTGGTCGAGGGACGCCACGACCATGTAATATTTTAGGTCATCTGTCGTGACGCCTTGTAGGTGGAAAAGTGCTTCCACATGCTGGAACCACGAAGCCGGGTCGTTGTGCCAGAACTCGGGCAACTTCGCGGTGTAGGCGGCAGCTGCGAGTTTGGGCGCCGGTCGTGGCGACATGGCCGTAGAAGAAACATCTTCGTCCGTTGCCATGAAGATTTCCATTGTCGGGGTCACCAGTGTAGCCGTTGAGGAATGAGCACACACGATTAAATGTGGAGACGAGTTTATTCCAACGGCTAACAAGTGGATCTCAACTGAACAGCAAAAGCAGTGCAATACATGCAACATGAACTGCCCCCTCCCCTGCACCTGCTGGGTGAGATGCCTGGTCCTAGTGCCCGCCACAGTATCACTAGCCACCGGTGATAAGCACATACTGACGAGACCTAGCACACGGTAACTGTAACGAGCTGCATAATAATAATAATAATAATAATAATAATAATAATAATAATAATAATAATAATAATAATAATTCATTTATAAGCTCCTTTCAAAACTCTGAAGGACACTTTACAGTTAGAGGTCAAGCAAATATATTGTTGTGTTGATTTAATATAATTTTGTCAACCCACAATGGCTAGAGGAGGAGAAGAAATGGATTAGGTTGCAGATATACGGTTAAAGCCATTTTCAAGACGGACTTTCAAGAATAGATGGACATCATTAAGAAATGTTGGACAGCTCTGAAGCTAGCAAAAATAGCAAATAATATTGCAATTTTATGAGGTTATCATGAATCCAGACGTTCATAGTAAAAATTCGAACAGTTTAATGACAGTATTTCTTAAGTTTCTTCAAGTCACAAGTTATTTCCTTGCCAAGGGCATCCTTTAGTGGACGTGTAGTAATATTACACCACACTTGCAACTGATTGATTCAGATGTAACACTACTGAAGTCCCAGGAGTGACATGCACGGCCCGCCACTGGAAAATGGTAACATGGTGATTCGGCTATCTGATAGGAATTACAATTTTCATGACAATTTAACATTAAATTTAAATTAAAATTGCAATTCCAAACGCAATAGCAATAACATGACAAAATGAGGTTGTCAAGTAAATCTTTATTTTGAGAAATCATTTGGTCAGTATTTAGAAGAAGTGATTGTGTATGTCGCACAAATCACAAGAATAAAGTGTTTCAGTTTGTGCCAACAAGCGTTTCATTTCTTGCAATCATTTGGAAACTCCTAATTGAAGTGCATTTTGCATTTCCACGTCTTCAAAATTAATACTGCATGGGGTGATGACCCTGTTTGTACCCCAGAAGTGTTGAATAGGAGTCAGTAAAAGGTACCCATGAAATTACTCTCAAAATGACAAAAGGGAGAATATTGAAAAAGGAATGCAACTACAAACACCATCACAACAACTCGAGTTACATAAATCACACCGGATGTCAACTAACAAAAACAGTAGTAGCAACATATGAAGGATCAACTCAAGGAACTTTAAAAAAAAATGCTGACATCGAGTGAAAACATGAACTAAACATTTTGACAAGAACGGTGTGGACACTATCATTACATATTGTTGAAGTTTTACACATAACTAGAGCCTTCCAGTTTATTTCAAGTACAACATGCCTGCATGTTGGATGCAAACTGCAAATTTAGGTCGCATGTGGAAAGTGAAGCTGTGGCACAAGCAATTCCAGGGCAAACCAGAGGAGTCGGCATGAAAACCTTGATCCGTTTGTATTCCATCAATCTACGCTCACCAGTGACAAATCCTTCAAGCAAATTCACTCGCCGTGAACTCACCACCATTGTACGGGATGACAGGCAGCAAATCATGGCGTCAAGATAAAAGTCATTACATTAGAAAAACTGTTATCAAATATACAATTCATCAAGATACAATTTGTGCATATATCGAGGATGATCAACCACGTTAACGCTGGTGATATTGTGTATCATCCATTCGTTGACTGTTTTTAACATATCAAAATCTGGTTACAATTCATTCGAGAAGAGAAGGCTTTGTCGTTTACTGTCAGGGGTTGGAATGCCCTCCAGCTGGAGAAAGAACAGTAGAACTTGCACCTGACAAGACAAAGGAACAAGTGAACAAGCATGGTCCGGCAGCCGATGTTTTATGCTATGCGGTTGAATTCTACCTGCGCCATGACCTCCAGCGACCAGCTGTCATTCATTGAGATCGGCTGTGAGCTGTTAATGGTGATTTTGCTGTCTTTCTCGGATGGTCGAAGCAAAGTGGGTCCAAAAACGGTGGCCAGATTATGCAGAGACATCTTGTTAAAGCTCTCATTTTCAGCCACCCTATCAGAATGGGACAAAAAAAGTAGCCAATTTCACATTTGTAAGACAGGCCAGGAATTGAATTGGTGGAAGTAAAAATAACAAGAATGTAAAATTGTACAAATACAAATGCAAAAATGGTGCAAAATATGTACAATTTATTTCAATGTTTAGATAATAGACTCATTGTTGAATCGCATGATTTAAAACTGGATGTCAATATTAGGTATAGGTATGTGGATGTTATTACCTAATCAAGCCCTTTTGTGATTAAGAGCAATACAAATAAATCAGACCTGACTTGACAATACTTAATAATAGTTGAACAAGATAGAAAAGAGAACCATAACAAAATGTAATACAGTAAAACCTCCGCTGACGAACGCTTCAGCTCACAAACTTTTCACCTGAAGAACATTAAATTTGCAAGCATATAATCTCTGCTGACGATCTGGTTTTCGGTGGACGAAACCAAACCACGGCGTCCCAGTTCGTCCCCCGTTTTCTTTGAGTGCGGACGTGGTTTGTGTTTGATCGACATTTTGGACCATATCGAGTGTTAATTTTGCTATGATGGGACCGAAAAAGACCCCACCACAGGCTAAAATTACAATCGAGCAGAAGAAGATCATTGAAAAACACGAACAAGGTGTGCGTCTCTGTGACTTAGCGTTCCAGTACCAGTCCGCTAAGTCTACCATTGCTACCATCCTTAAGAACAAGGAAGCTATTAAGGGTGCGTGTGTGGCTGAGGGTGCTTCTGTGTTGTCTAAGCAACAGTCTCAGGCAATAGAAGAGGTTGAAAAACTTGATTTGGATTAATGAAAAGCAGCTAGCAGGGGACAGTGTGAGTGAGGGTATTATCGCCGAGAAAGCATGGCAACTTCACTTGGATATCTTCAAGAGGCAACCTGGAAGTTCGTCATCCATTGACAACTACCATCACAAAGGTAAATAAAACGACTTTATTACACAGTGCAGTTTATTTCTTGAATTACAATCCAATAGCACATTTTTTACATTTATTATACATGAAATAATGTCTATTTTTGTGTATTTTTAAGGCTTATTTAGTAGAAAATTCTGTTTTATGGGGACCTGGAAACGGATTATTCTCATTTTCATGGTTTCTTATGGGAAATACATGTTCGGAAGAGAAAACTTACAAACCAATTATGTTCATGAGGTCGGCTATCACTGTACTTAATTTCTTGAAATCTCCTTTTTTCAAATCTCAGCAAGTGTTTACCTTTTAAAATGATCACATCTCCCTTGCTCAACCGAGGTGTTCGGCCATAATGTCTCATTATTGGTGAGCTAATATCAGAACAGGCACACAAGGCACTTCTGTATTTCTCGAGGGTAACCCACAATGAAAAAACAGATCCTTTAGATATTCTTAATTTGGACATGGACATTTGCTTGCACAAGTTTGTGTAATTTTCTAATGTGTTTTTATCCAAAATAAACACATGATATTAGTTTAACAAATGTCAATCACGCGCATTTTTTTTCCAATGTGGTGCCTGTGAAGACAATGTTGGCGATTTAGCCACACCATTGACATGAAAGACGACATGCCAGGTAGGTGCCTTTTACCTTTTCAGGTGGTCAAGTAGAAAGAGAAAGGTGACCAGATTGGGCTCTGGTAGTGACAGCAGCAGATTGAGCATGCAGCTCTCCTTGGCCACACTGTCAGAAAGTGCTGTATGGCAACACAATAGTGTGGATTAGGGAAGATTTACTGAAAAAATGTTAGATATACTTTTTAAAAATTGAATTTGTAACTAACCGATGCCTCCAGAAAAGTTGGGGTACAGCTCATCAGTGAAAAGAGGCTCAGGTAACTCACGGAAATACAACTTCAGCGTCCCGGCGATGGCATTCACATCCATGTCCCTCATCATCACAGATACATCTTTGTTGTCTGTCAGGAGGACAAGATCTAAGACGTCAACGTATTTAAAAGGAATTTGGGAACATATTATTCATTTTGGGCTCCATCTTTAACCAGATCGAAGGGCATTGTAAAGATTACATACACTCACTGGGGGGTGAGGGGTTAGTAGGACAATTAAAAACACTCCAGGAGTTCTCATCAAAAAGGATATTGTAAAAAGAGATACTCTGGCATAATCTACACAGATCGACATCTGGGTTGTCAAGATGGGAGGAAAAATGGCAAAACTTTCTCAGGGGGCCACTGACAGCCAATCTGACCCCTGCTCAACCTTAATACAGATATTGTTTAATCTGGACGATAGTGTATCTGCCACGTTGATTTCTTTTGAACTTGAATCTAAAACAAATACAATGTAAAGTAGATAGAGTGAACAGAAGATGTCATGATTGTGCGTTAAATGACCGGCGCAATATTGAATGATACATCATGCCAACGTCTTCATTTCAAATCTATTACTGTCCAAAATGAGGCTTTACCAGACTGAAGTGAAACTCACTCAAATCAAAGGCACTCTTGAGAGCTTGGATGTCAGTTGCAACGCCGGACACCCTGTAGATGCCCACTTCCTCCATCCCACGTCGCTCAATCTCTTCAACACACTGTCTCACAATGAGTGGAACCTTGGAGCGCTCCCGTCTGGTAAAACAAGGAAAACAAGGCTTTAGTCCGCAAACTTAAATCAACAGGCAACAAACCAGGAAGTAGCCCACCATAAGTCAACAAACCTAATTGGCATACCAACACCACAACATGAGGTGGATAAACACAAGACCGCACAATCTGAATCAGTGTCACAGTACATTATGTGTTCTTTTGATCATTCAGCGCATTTAAGAACGTATTTGTTTTCCTGAACTAAATTGTGTGGCATATGATCAACTCACTTTGTTACAACATGAATTTTGACCCCAAACACACCGGACTGTTTGCGTGAGGGCATGCGTTTGAGACTGAACTCTCTGCTGGTGAACTTCATGGAAAGCTTGACCTCAACCTGAAACAGGAGAGTCGAAGAGGAAGATGAAAACCTGTTACATTCGTCTCAGAAGTCCTTATGTCAGTTTAGAAATGTTTCAGTGGCCCTTGTGGAGTAGAAATAAAACATTTGGGGGAGGAGAGCAATAGTCATGTTACAGCTGTAGCCTGGTGTGTTATTTCTGCTGTTTACTGGGTCACTTTAACAACGACACGCCGTCTTGTCTTACTCACCCCATTCATAGCAATGACAGTCCGCTGCCAGTCTTTGTTTTGCAAGTTCTGGGGATCCAACTAAAAATAATTAAAACAGTCATTACACAGCTTGTTATTTCAAGTAAAATACACTATTAACATTTGAGATGATATCGCTGCCATGATGATTATGATGTCTTATTTTTATGATAGATTTGATGCTATGCGAAATGTCAATGAAGAGTCTTCTGCTCCATCTGAAAGGGAGGACATCTTGAATTCACAATGAAAGTTTGCAAAATGATAAAATCAAACCCCCCCAAAAAACATTGAGACTTTTTTTAATGCAATCATTTCCTTCATATTATGTATATCATTACATACCAGTAATTTATTTAAAAAAAATCTTTTCAAGACTCACAAATTTTACAAAGGTGAAATATGTTCCCCTAAATGAAATAACTGGAGGAAAAAAGCCAATTGACAAATAAATCTACAATGATACGCTAACATCTTTAGTCAGTCCATTGAGACACTTCCTGTATGTTTGTTTACCTTTGGTTTTAGCAGACGCCTACGAACTCTGTCCCAAAGACGGGCCCCCCTACTTACTAATTTTCTGGGAGCTAATTCAACATCTTCCTCCAATGCATCTTCCTCCTCAGAATTACACTGACTCATATTTCCTGGCATAAATCAGTCACCTTTCAAAATATATCCCTTTGCCAAACGATGGGCAAAAAGACAAGAAACAACAACAAAGCTGCTATACGGTGACAAGCAGAATCAGCATTCCCATCTTGTACGAACGGCCATCCACTGGCCACCTTGCCTGGGAATGTCTTGAAAATGCTGATGACCGAAATCCTGGCAAATCCTTCCCAAACTTTCCAAATACATTGTCACATATAGTCAGGGTGCTTATTCCAGCACAAATCAAGAGAAAGGAGCAAAGGCACACAGCCTTTGTGTTGTTCTACTTTCCCACTGGATTTGCGAGATTAACTCCTGAGAATCCCCTCCTACCCTCATTATCAATATGCTCACACCTGCTGTTGCTCATTGCTGTCACAAGTGCTGAATGCCACCTTGGCAAGAAACTACATGGGATTATCTACTAATCAATACAAATGACTGTAAAATATCAAATACAGTAAAGTCTCGTTATATCGATATCGGATATATCGATAGTCCCGGTTATATCGATACTATTTCTATGCACGCACGGAGAAAATTACATGCAAACAGGGTCGGATATATCGATAGTCCCGGTTATATCGATATTTTTTCGGACTCCCTTGAATATCGATATAACGAGACTTTACTGTACCTGTAAATATTCAGGAAATTATGTAATGGTCACGTCCAGTGCCGATTTCAATGTTGCGGGATAGTGACAATGATACATACTTGGACACTTGACTATTACAGGTGTAACTCGTGAACATATTTTGTTCAATTCATCCATCCAAACATCCATCCGTCCATTCTTTGTAATGGATGAGAAGGTTTCGTCAGCCGTCATCTGTACAAATTTGAAGGTTTCAGACGTTTCGCCTCCTATCCAAGAGGCTTCGTCAGCGAACTAAAGTCTGACTGGTCGTATGAATGTAGGAACAATCAGTGGGGCCACAGGGAGTGGTCCTCTGCTCCCCCCAACCTGAGAGTAGGGACCTATCATAGCTGTGTCCGGCGCCGCCATGTCTGGACATTAGGGATATATAAATAGGGCCCATATGACCAGTCAGACTTTAGTTCGCTGACGAAGCCTCTTGGATAGGAGGCGAAACGTCCGAAACCTGTACCTGTACAGATGACGGCCGAAGAAACCTTCTCATCGATGGACCACTCCTGTACGACTGAGAGCTTACACAGACGTATTCTTTGTAATGCCGTAAGGCATGTTGCTAGGGCCTAGCACATCTGTTTTTGGAGGAAAGACTGGCAGGGTACCATTTAAGGCAATTCACACAAAATTATTTACACTTTGGCCATAGGTTGAGTTCCATTTGGCGGATGCATGTATTTTTGCTGGAAACGGCAATGATGGGTATTTTTTTCCCTTCAAAGCTCTGAGGTGTTTTAACTCACCTCTTCAGCAGCAGGGAAATCCCTCCATTGATTTATCACTGGGCGCTTTGTGTATTTCTCCATCTGACAAACTGTAGACCATTGCCAACAGCTACATTTGGTCAACCCAAAGTCTAATACACCCTCTGTCACAACACTTGATCAGAGGTCTATCTGATGTGACCCAAGACCTACAAGAGACCTCTCACTTCTTTCTGAACAACAAAAAGAGTCTCACGCACATGATCACGAAAAGAGATTGTCTCAGGAGATGTGAGACAATGTCTTTTCGTCAATGGATGCTACAGCTTCGTGTTTGCTTTCAACATTTAGCTTGTAGTAGACGTACAAATTCCACCATGACGTCCCTGATCCACTGCTGACATGGATGCTTTGATCCTCTCCTCTTTCAACTAGAACTGCTTCATGTCATCACAAAGAGGGTACAGCAAGTCCTGAAGAATGAATGACTCTGTGTCTTTGTGTTGTCATATTTGTTATTTTTTCATTTTTTTTTCCCCAAGATGGCGGCGCGTGAACACGCAGCGGCTCCCCTCTCCCGGCAAATTGGCGTTTTCATGTTTATGTTTGTTACAGTAATTATAAGTGCCTTGCATGCTGGGTCCGAGAGGACAGTAATTTCATCTGTGCTGTATGTCGTGCATATTAGCATATTTGACAATAAAGCTGACTTTGACTTTGATTAGACAAAAAGGGACAGTTGGACAGCAATGCAGATATACTATATGACCACAGGTAGGTTATTGGAATAAATAAAGGTCAACGCTGTATATAGTCATTTGTTTTTTTGGTTCTATAACTTTAGTTAAACTTCATAGTTCAACGGTGGGGGTCAGGAAACATTTTTATCTTTATTCATTGTGACATGTTCAGAATGAATCAGGGAAAACAATGTGTTGTGCTTGGGAGACTACTTTTTATAACATGATTGGACGTGAGTTTGAGTTTACTTTTTGCTGATGTCCCCCATTTGGGAGGAACATGTAAGGAACACCCTTGTCAAATCTCGACATCATGCGACTAAAAGCTGGAGGTAGTGGCCTGTGAGTTTAACAAGAACGCCCAATAACTACACTCAAATTGTAAAAAAGTCGAAGTCAGGATGTGGAGTTCAAATTGGTTATAGAATATTATGTGGACAACAACCAAAACAGATATTGCGGGATCCTGGTGAGCCTATCTCTGTCTTTCTGACCACACTGGTCGCCAGTCAATCAATCACATGTCAATGTCCAAATTTTTTAAACGATGAGAATTTCAGGCAACAACCTTTATCTGTCCTTTGACCATAATCTTGTCTGACATCTCTCCATCATCTTTGCTGTGCTTGGGCTTGCTGTAAGACTTCTCATAGCAGAGCAGCCTCAGAGTCTGGGAGCCCTCCAGCTCAATCTCAAACTCCTTGCATGGAAACACAAAGACATCTCAGTAAAGGTCTGCAATCGCTTACCAGCCACACACAATACACATGGAATGCAACAGACGTGGTGTAAGACGAATAAACATGAAACGGAAAAAGCCCTCTGCTGAGGGATGTCTTCCTCTATAAAGTTCTCACCTCATTCCAGCTGGGCTCAGTAGAGTCTCTGTACACACGCGTTTTGGCTTTGTTGACAAAATAACCAAAGGAATCCACCTCAAGAGAGCAGTAGAGGTCTGATGTGTACAAGCAGATATAACCGAATTAGAGAAGCATCAATGAGGCAACACAATGGACCACTACATTCTCTGTGATGTTATAATTCTACTGTTACGATTTCAACAAACGACTTTTGGAGGTTCAGCAAACCACGAGAACACCTCATAATGCATACTCTAACAATTTTAATAAAAGGCTTAGGGAGTTGAAGAAAATAATGAGAACCTACAGCACCGGTGTCAAAGTCAAGGCCCGCGGGCCAAATCCGGCCCGCCACATTATTTTTTTCGGCCCGCGAAAGCAAATCAAACTCGTTAAATTCCATGATGATTGCTAAAATCTGAGCCAAAATTTCATATTTTTGGATGTCAACCACAATAAAAGTCATTACTCTTCAGATTTGAAAACGAGTTATTCATTAATTTGCTGTGTGCTCTATATGTAATATTTGAAGGGATTTAAACATTGTATGGTTTCCCCAAATTCATAACGGCCCTCGAGAGGAAACCATAACCACAATGTGGCCCGCGGCAAAAAATGACTTTGACACCCCTGACGTACAGTATCATGTTTCATGGCAAGTCATGTTTGAGACCATTTGTACAAAGTATCCCAAACTAATTCCATTTTCCCCGCCTTTGCAGCTGTCCTTCCACCCCAAGGTTTTAGAGATGTAGAAGAAATTATAGCACCAAGAATTACAAAACGCGATGTCACAGACCAACCCTAGAGGGGGCAGTGAAATAAAAAAACGAGAAACGTTCACTCACTCAAGGTTTGTTTGAGACCGGATGCAGAGTGTACAATGACGTTTAAAAAGCCGTACAAACCCGGGGATTCGTCATCTATGTTGGAAACAGAAGTGAGTATACAGCTTCAGACGCAACTCTTAAATTGCCGGTATGTTTCGATGGCACAATTAATTAAACTATCGTGGACCTCACCATCTTTGTTCATAGTCACTGGAATAGTGTGGACAGTCTGAAGTTTCACACATGAGTTAGTAAGCATCTGCAGCTCCAGGGATGTTAACGAGAAGCTCTTGAAACCTATCAGATAAAGGTCAGACACGTTTGCGTCAGACAGAAATGGACTAAAGCACCATCAGAGATTATGGTGGAAAAACTTGCATTTCTTTTGCTGCTCGCGAATGATCTCCCTCCACTCAGCACGCTCGTAGTCGGATGAGATCAGAAATGTGAAACCCTGAATGGCACAAAGGGACTTGAACGCTTAAATATTGTAATGACATGCTCTCGACATCGGAGGGCAGCATAAACTCATGAAGAATAATACTCGACCAGCTAAATCAGCACGGATAAGTATTCCACAGCAAAACACTTAAAATGTAGAAATACTGTGGCGATTTTGGACCTTGCCATTCCTGTTAGCTACTCTGAAAGCCATGTTAGGTGACATGAGAAGAAGCAGAGACTCCTGCTCTGATAACCTCTTCTTCAGCCTCTCCATCGCCTTGGGTCCTTTGGTGGTTCTCTGCCAATCAACAGAAGCAGAGGTTTATGCATTGGGGTTGCCTTTACTGGTGGTTCCCCTGTTTCCCTGTTTTCATTTACATGATCAAATATCTATCCTCTACAGAGCAAGCAATGCGTTAAATATACCTTGAGACTGTCCAGATGCATACAAATACACTTGTGAAGAGCAGTGGCAAGCCGTGCATGTGAACCCTAGGCCTTCAGTAGTGCTACGTCTGAATCAATCCACAGCGGCGAGGGTGGTGTGATTTACTACGTGTCCACTAGAGGATGACGTTAGTCAGGAAATAACTAGTGACTTGAAGAAACTTGAGAAATTCTGTCATTAAACTGTTCGAATTTTGACTACGAATGTGTGGATTCATGATAACCTCATGAATTTGCAATACAGTAAAGTCTCGTTATAGCGATATCGGATATATCGATAGTCCCGGTTATATCGATACTATTTCTATGCACGCACGGAGAAAATTACATGCAAACAGGGTCGGATATATCGATAGTCCCGGTTATATCGATATTTTTTCAGACTCCCTCGAATATTGATATAACGAGACTTTTCTGTATTTGCTATTTTTAATAGCTTCAGAGCTGTCCAACGTTTCTTAATGTTGTCCATCTATTCTAGAAAGGTTCATCTTGAAAATGGCTTCAACAGTATATCTGCAACCAAATGAATTTCTTCTCCTCCTTCAGCCATTGTGGGTTGACAAAACCGGTATTAAATAAACACAAAATGTATTTACTTATGCAGTTCGCTACGGCTGAAGTGTGCTCGTTCTGGCCAGTATGCGCTTATCACTAGCGGCTAGTGATACTATGATTGGCTAGTGACTAGCCAATCATGTGACTAGCAAATCATAATTGGCAAAAATCCTGATGTTGCCAGGGCCTTCGAGCAGTTCTTCGGTTGCCAACTCAAAATCTGATTGGTTAAAGCAACAGTTTCGTTGACACTTGGTTTATGCTCCAGGGCCTGCAAAACTGATTGTGAAGGCGTCCAAGTAGATTTCTGACCCAGGTACCAAATGATGGCTGAAATGTGATTGGTTAAATGCTTAAATACAAAAGGCATCTGGAAGCAGAACAGCAGGGGAAAATCAATTAAAGGAAGCTGAAAGAAAATTTGGAATTATTTAATAAGAATTGAACGGACCAAATCTAATTCGCATTAGTCTGTGATTCAGATATTTTTACGCCAGCATAGAAGGCCCTAACGGTCCAAGACTGGTGTACACATATGCATGCAGGAGGCAGGTAAATGAGAAGGATCGGGCTATGCTCATTCACATATTGGCGAGACTGATGTCCCTCGCAGCAATAAAAATAAAACAAAATAATATGTCAACGTTTTGGTCAATGACTGCTTTTCTTGGATTACTACAACTTTTGCTGTGCTGAGGATGTTGAATCCATAAATTAAAAAGACAGCTATTCTCTCTCTCTCTCTGGGAATGTTTACCTTTTCTCTGTGGATCTCGTTCTTAATCTGGGACAGTTTGATCTTCATGGCATCAATTTCCTCGTCCTGGACTAAAGGGATAGGGGACGACTCACAGTCCTCAATTGTCTGAAAGGTCAGGTCAGCGAGAGGAATATACCACTTGCAGTCGTACTGTTGTCCTTTCCTGTCAATGAGCACAATGCAAATGCCGTTTATACACTGTGGCCACTTCACATGACTTTTTGTTTTGCTCTTACTTCAGAAATGTTTTCTTTTTTCAGAATGAACCACTGGAATATTCCAGTTACAGGCAAGGTATTACTAAGAGTCCCTCACCCTGCACCTTGTTTCTTCAGCTTGGTACAGAGCAGCAGGTCAGTGAAGAGGAAGACATGACGGAGTTTCCTGGAACCTTCAACCAGCTCAACCATGAATCGGTCTCTCAGCAGCTGACGATTCTGACAACAAAAAAGCTACAGTTTTAAAAGCTACATAAGTTAAAACATCATGAGTGAAACTCTGGTAGAACTTCAAAGTAGATTGAATTCAAGATGAAATAAAGTTGATGTACTCCATTTCAGAATACACTAGGGCTGCCACAGATAAATGCTCTCAAATTCAAGCACCAGGTGTCTATTTTTGTATGTATTTACATTGTATTTATAAGTGCATTTCAAAACTCTCAAGGACAGTCACAGGATGAGAATTTCTTTTCTGCAGGTACGGCATATTTACTGTGTCATGATTCAAGTTGATTCTGTGTTTCCTTTATGGGTATACCAAAAACAAGACCAGAACACAAAGTCTCAGACAAGTATGTGTATACAAATTCATTTCACAAATAAATCCCTAATTATGTAAAGACAAAAAAAAAACTTTTGTTGTCTCTGGTGGGGTTCTGGACCATAAAATTAGAGCCGACTGGTACTCGTCTTGTTTAAGGCACACATGGCTGGGAGCTGTAAGGACTTTGACCTCTGGGCAGAGGTTGTTTACATTGTGACGCTTCCCATGTGAGACTGTTGCCAAACATTCACTCACTCACTACGGTATGGGGAAAAGAAAAAAAAACAAACAAGGAAATCACTGCAGGATGAAAGCACACTCCATGTCTGGCCCTGGCCTGGTTTCAAAACATGGTAGGAGTACATCCGCTTATTGCTTTTATGACACAGAGGGCATAGCGGATCAATCAATAATCCAATGGAAAAAACAGCTTTTAGTGCAGCCTTTCTTTTTAATCATTGGCTACAATGACATTAAGTATTGAGTATTATTCAATGTTCACTGTCAATTCGGCTGCGTCCCCTGCATCAGGCGAGTTCTAAGATACCAGCAAGCAGGATTCAAATGCTTGACACTCACTCTGGCAGGACATGATGATGAGGCATTTTCCAGGTTAGTTTTCCAAAAGTGGCAGCAGTTGGCGGGAAGGATGGGAGGGAGCTCTGCGCTAATCAACGTGCTTTTTTTTCATTTCCAACACGGAGACCCTCACCTCCTGTGTTGGCACTGGTTAGTCACAAGCTTCCTTTTGCTCCACTTCCTTCACAACTAAAGCAGATAGGCTAAAATGAGTCAGTGACCATCTTAATTTATCAGAGCTTCCCAAAACCCTTATGCTTTACCTTGTTACCGTCAACAAACCATGGAAGAAGATGTAATCTTTAATTTAGTCATTTTACTCAAATTATTGTGTACCTAAACCCCAGTTACATAGTACACATAATGGATCATGTCATGTCGCCATGAGCATCTCAAAGCAACGCTACGCCAAAACATATTTTGATTGATCTACAAGAGCTGCTGTGTCATCCTTTTTAGGTGTGCCTTTTCCAAAGACTGTTTTCCATGTTAAGCCTACATTTGACGGTTTTATAAGTCAGAGACATATCTTTATTCAGGTAACAGAGTACAAATGACTATGAAGAAAAGTCAGCAAAGTAAAAAAACAAAACAAAAATGGAGAAGGTTTGGACCGGAGAACTATATAGTCCATCCATCGATCCATTTTCCGTACCACTTATTCCTCATTAGGGTCGCGGGGGGCGTTGGAGCCTATCCCAGCTGTCTAAGGGCACGAGGCGGGGGACACCCTGAATTGGTTGCCAGCCAAGCGCAGGGCACACAAAGACAAACAACAGTCACTCTCACACTCACACGTTGGGACAATTTGGAGTGTTCAATCTGCCTGCTACGCATGTTTTTGGAATGTGGGAGGAAACCGGAGGACCCGGAGAAAACCCACGGGGGCCCGGGGAGAACATGCAAACTCCACACAGGAAGGCCAGAGCGGGACGCAAACCGGCAACCTCTGCACTGTGAAGCCGGCGTGCTAACCACTCCACTACCGGGCCGCCCAACTATGTAGTCCAGCAACAAATTTTGGAAAAGTAGCGAGCTGTGCGAATATACACTGTATTATGTTTTCGCACAATAATGATAATAGCAACATGATATAAACACAACCGTTTGACTCTGAATACTTTATTCGAGAACAGCTGCATTCTTAAAATGCCACATAAAGACATACAGAAAGGCCTAAACTAAGGATGTACCAGTGTGGTGTTTATACCTCTTTGACATTCTCACTCAAACCTGGCATACTCACTGTTGTACGGTTGGAATTCTGACTAAATTTCTTATTTAATCTCGTTAGATTATACATTATTTTCTCGCAAGTAAATATAGAAGACTGAATATTTCATAGGTGTCATACTCAAGGCCTAGGGGACAAATCACACAACATGTTCATGTGGTCCGCGAAAGTGAAGCAAACACGTCACCATCCAGGATGCTTCCAAATATCCGTATTAAATTTATCAGAATGATATTGTGAGCATTTTGTTCTGACCAAATGCCCTCACTACAGTAATGAAAATAGTGAAAGAAACGCATATCATTTTTATATTGTGTATAATGAACATCTATATTATACTGGTGTGCTCAGGAAAAAAATGCATGCAGCATGTACATATTTTCTTGATCATCCATGATTATGTTTGGTGATGAACTGACCTCTCCCTTCTTTACTGTCATTGAGTGTCTGCGAGGGGTGATTTCTTCATTAATACTGGACAGAAAGTTCTGTGAGATGCGCAGGGCATCCTGTAGCAGTGCATAGTCGGGGTGGCTGGAGGGAGTATGCTTTAGCAAGTCCTAAAACAAACAACAACAACCAAAAGCAAGACAATGTTGTTCCCAAACACCATCTCAATATCCCAAGTGAGATGAGGCTATGCATTACCACTCCATATGTCAACTTACATGGAGAACGAGTGTGCTGCGTGTCACCCGGTCTACAGGCTTGTAGAGAAGTGCTGGAGAGAAGATTACAAGTTTAAAAGTGATCACGACTCAAGAATACTAATACTAAATTCTGTGAATGCTGGTCATTTTATTCAAAACTCACTTTCTAAGGACTTCTTTCCTGATTGCTCTTTGCTGTCCTTTGTTCCTCTGACCTTGAGGTTCTGTCAGGTAGACATACCGTTTTTATACAAATCAAGTAAGATCAACTATCCAATTGGATTGTGCAATTAAAACAATTAGTGCCACTACAAAGAGCTTTTGAGGCTATATACACTTGCGGGGACCACTAAAAAAAACTGCTCCATCATCACTTGTTCCGGCCAGCTGTACCACATCAAACGCTCAACTGATACAGTTCCTGCTGTGTGTAGTCTTATTACATACCTCAGATATCTGTGCAAACTGTGTGTTTGCCTGGCAGCAGTTGTCTGCTGTCGCCACAGCAACCTTATAGTTATCCACAAAGGCCCGGTACACTCCAAGCTGGCTCGCCTGGAGGACATGAAGAGAAACCAAATTTGAATCATTGACATCAGAGTCATTAAGTTCCTTTAAATGCACGAGAAAGAATATAAGAAAGAGAGGGGTGGGGGGAGACTGACTTTCCACAGTGGTCTGATCTACCATTGTTATTCAATCGTGAAAAAAAATATACTGCGCTGGTATATTTGACATGAAATACCTATTTATTTTCTGTCATATAAACTGATTTATGCAGAAAATTCACACAATTTACCATGTAAATATATACATATTTCGATTAATGGTACTCATTTTGGGGATCACTATGGCAATAAATATATGAGTGGTGATCATACACAGGCCACTCACATGAATTACAAAGTCTTATAGGTGGCACAACCACTGATTCAAACAAATGACAATAATGTACAGTATCTTGATAGGGTAGATTAGTTAATTTGAGGTGGACAAGCGGAGCCAAAAGAAGTAAGGAAGTAAATTCAAGGTGAATAGGAATTATCAGGGACTAAATTATAATGCATGCAAACTACACTGTTTTGAATCACGGCTTCAAGAAATTTGCTTGACATGAATGAGTGCAATTTATGTGATTGAAAGAATAATCATCTTAATCCATGAGTTTTAATTTTACACTGAATTTTGATCCATTCATCCATTTTTTCTCACTGGCATTGTGGGTGATCTCAAGGATACACACATCTGTCTGCTAGTTAACCAATCAAATTTATCTCGTGGGCGTGTGCGTGTGTGGGCGTGTGCGTGTGTGTGTATGTGTGTGTGCGTGTGTGTGTGTGTGTCCAGAGAAAAAATACCTCACCCTGTCAGGATAAAACTCCATGCTCAGTTTCTGAAAATTTACTGCACTGTTACAACAGTAGTGGATGTGCAAATAATCTAGTTCAGCCAAGAAAACTCATGTTGGCCAAAGCGGAAAGCCCTCATTCCGTATCTGAGCAAATGCTTCATATCACACATTGTCAATAAATTTCTTAGAGCAAACATGTTAACATTTTTGAGCCAAGTCATTTATAGTGCTCACCATTTTCTTAGATTTTACCAAGTGCGGAAGAACATAATATTGCATACATCCTATAGCAAAAACCTAATTAAAATGCATCTTAGGTAAATAGAGGGGTCCTGCATTTTTTCTTTGTCTTGGAAGATTCTTAGCGGATAGTCTATAGATTATGTCAGTTGCTTTGTTGTCAAACTGCGTTATAAAAAAATATTTCTTCTTAAAGCAAGGAGACAACAGCCGCTGGGAATTTGCCATGCCACAACATGCTATGCTCTCGCTTGATTTGGTATAACAGTTACAAGAGAAAGCAAAGCGAATGAGGGAGATTTGTCACATTGACATATAGCAGTACCGTACATTGCAGGGGTTTCTGAAAAATTACAAAGGGTCCTTTGGCAACACAAAATCCCTACTTATTTCAAACAGATAAACACTTTAAGACAAAAATTAGTGTATCCAAAAGATAGGCTGCCAAATGAAAAACAAAGTAACGTAGTTTATTCGATACATGGTAAAAATGAAGCCTCTTGGATGAGAAGCGAAACGTCCGACACCTTCAAAGAAGTACAGATGGCGGCTGAAGAAACCTTTTCATCGATGGACCTCTCCTGTACGACTGAGAGCTTACACAGACGTCGACATATAAACCATGCGTGAATGTGTACATCTTGCGCCAATATCATATAAGCTCTTATCCAGTAACCTACTATAGAACCCTTTGTTCTCCTTTACTGTATGTCATACCGTGGAACGATGCTTTTATGGGGCTGAGTGATGACTTCAGGCAGTCCGACCACATGTGCATTTGAAAACATGCACAGCCTTCGCCACGAAAGGTTTCTATTTTGCTAAACCGACAAGGTACGCCAATAAAGAATTCTTATTCTGATAGTTTCATTCAGGAGAAGAATGATGTTATATGAAGCCATTATACATTATGCTTGCAGACCATCTTATTTTTCTCTTGGCCAATGAGTCTCAGCTGTGTATATGCTAAATCACAAGAAGCAGAAAAACAGGTTTGGCTCATGTGCCAGAGCATGTTTTTACCTGAACATTTTCTGATGCATAATATAATTCTATGACTAATTCCTTGTGTTCATTTTCCATTGACAAAACAGTCACGGGTGCAATTAAGGTGGCAAAAGACCTTAAAATAAAAATAAAAATAAGATCATACCAGTCTCTGAAAGAGGTCCCCCACACACTGCTGGTAACTCCAGTCTTGAACACGAGGAAGCAGAGCATCGTAGAAGTCTTTATGGATCTCATGGAGCTCGGGCACTTTAAAGAAAATTGTCTCTATCTGCTGGATGGTCAGCATAGGTTGCGATGTTGTGGCGGCTGCCCTGAGAGGCTTCATGGGCTTTAAAGAACAAAAATTCACAAGGTTAGCGACGAACAGTGCGGAAACAAGAGTTTCTAATTCAATCCACGTGCCATTCAGAAATTGTGAAATGCTTGTTTCCAAAAGGATTTGCTAAATGAGGCTAAAAAACAAAACAAAGCAAATGCATGTCCTGCAATGGCCACACTTAAAACTGACCATGATCAAGCTGACAGTACGGTGAAAAAATATGCGTGTTGAACATACAATCAAAAGTGCTTCAAGGTGGCTGAGGTAGGTCTCCTCACTGGCCAGGATTCCGGACAGAACCCACTTCCTCATCTCCACTCCTTTTTCCTGATCCAGCTCAACCTGACACAAACATGAACATGACTGAGAAAAAAACAGTAATATAGGGAAATCCTGTTGATAGATGTGTGATGTCTATATTAGCTCACCGCACACATGTGGCTGCAACTATTGTATTAAGATTAATGACCCAGCATATTTTATTACACTCTCGAGTAGTTTTACATTCCACGGGGGGGCGAGTCAGATACTAGTGGTATCTTCAAGAAGATAAATGTGTTTTTAGACCAGAGATTATTATTTCAACAGGTCAAAGACATGTCATCTCTGTGCAGGCTATCATGTTGGGGCCTTAATCTCATCCATTACTTTTCCTCCATCAATGTTGAAGACCACCAATCAGAACATAATAAGACCACACATACAAGAAGAAGACAGACCCAAAGACGGGGAGCGGGGTATATTATATATGCAACAGAAAACCCACCAGTCTATTTTAGATAGTGCTTGTCTTCACTAGGGTTGGGGTGAGAAGGAATTTAGGTTTGAATGCAACTGTGGGTGATTGTTTGGCGACATAAAATGTGTCCTGCAATTGGATGGCGACCGGTCCAGATTGTTTGGGCTTGGGTAGTCATCTTAGATAGATTCCAGTTCCCCCATTCACCTTCATGCATACAAGCGGGATAGCAAATGGATGAATGGAATATTCTTACAAATACTGAACCGATACTCTAAACTGTGACCAAAGCGATGGTCTTCCCTGTTTTACCAGAAAATAAGGTCCACTCACCATTGATAACATGAGCATTCTAAGGCCCGACCATTCAATATTTTAACATATAAACCCACAAATAATGGCACGAGAAGCAACAGTGGACGCCGCTATACAATATATAAGAAACACGAAATATTAACATTACCGACAGCGTAGACTCCAAGGAACCAGATGATTGTGTGTCTCGGCTACTGCATCGACTTTTCGAGCAGAGCTGAGGAGATGACGGAGGAGAGCCGCTGAGAGAAGTTTGCTCTTCTGAGTGTTCTGGGTCATAACTAAATGATGCAGGGTTTTCATTGTCTGTAAGAAACAAAGGACACATGTAGGCTATGAGGTAATACAAATAACAACAGGAGTTGTTTTTAAATCCTCGAACCTGTAACGTTTTGTGCTAAAGTGTCTTGGTATGTCTGCCCTTCAGTAGAAAGCCAATTAAGGTCATAATTGTTTAATTTAATGCAAATGTGGATATTAAAAAATGACAACTGCTTTCATCAATACTTGATTAAAACATTTTTAACAGTAACGTGTAAGGACAAGGTTTTTTTTACCTTGTATAAATAAAATAAAGACAGTACTTTTGACTTAAACTAAATAGTTGAAAACAATTTAAACTGCTTTTTTCATTTTAAGAACTTTGGTTTTCCCGACTTCAATTTCCAAAAGTGAATTATGTTTCAAATATACTGGTAAATTAAAGAAATTGTTTTATGACTGGACATATGAAATCGCAATACTGTAATGGCAACTATGAAATTGATAATTTACATTGTGTGTAAATACATATAATTTAAGGACTTCTTGCATTCGACTTTGTTCTGCTTAATAAACCCCGTTTGAACTTGGTCAGCTTTAATGCCGTGACTCCAAATGTTTTTTTGATTCCTGATCTTTAAGATACAGGAGAAAACGCCTTTATATAGTATGCTGTGTTTCACCAACCTGAATATTTTCAACTTTAGATGTCACAAACTCAACATAGGGATTTGCAACTTCCTGCATTGGTATGTACATGGCAACTCAATTGTATTTCTAGAGCACCACCCCCCCTCAAAAAAAAGGTTGCATATAAAGTGCTTTGCATGGAGCAAAGATTATTCATCCAAGAAATACAACAACGGACACCTTATATATTATAATTATAAACTATAAATTATAATGTGACCTATTATTGTACTCCAAGCAGCATTCAGTCCTATGGCTCAGTAACATGAGTGTTTTCAAAGCTTCACAACCCCAGGTCAAAGCCATGCACTGAGAGCTTGTGTCCAGCGAGTGGATCTTGTCAAAAGGTTACAAAATTAAGAGTATCTGCAATGATCACTTAAATATAATGTACATGTGCCACTTTAAAATAAAGAAGAAAGAGAAAAGATCACAAAGCTCAACAGGCATTGCATCCAGTAATAATAATAATACATTTAATTTCCAAGTGCCTTTCAGAACACCCAATGACACTTTACAATTAAAAGATCAATACACAGAACAATAAAACCATAAATAAATGATAAATAATAAAATAGCTGATTTAAACTAAACCGTGAATGCAATCACTGCCACCCTTCCTTAAGTCACCATCACATATCTGAATCGTCAACAATATTATCCATGGGATGACTGATGGCTAAAAGAGGGGATCTACAGGAGCAAATTAAAATAAAATCCAAGCATGCAACCAGTAAAGTGACGACTGGTTTATAAAGACATGCCAGTAAAAAGCTTGAAAACAGGAAATAGAGGATTCCGGAAAGTGAGGGGGGACAAAGCTGCATTTATCAAAGTGAAATCAACAGATACCCTGGGACAAAAGACTCTAACAAACAGAGAGGATCCAATACAGAGAAAGAGAGAGGTGTGTATTGACTGTGTGAGGAAGAGCTGAGTACTGGCCAAGCTTTAGTACACAGGGGATGTCCGGTGTGAAAGGCCACTCTGTGTTCCAGCAAGATTATACACCATCTCTGCCAGTGGATAAATAACACATCATTCTCAGCGGCCTCAGAAGCAGCAGCTATCTCCTCCAATCTCCTATAAAGTACATATTTAACCAGGAGGAGACATTTACAAATTTCATCATCACCAAAGAAGTATCATTTTTAACAACTTGAGAATCATTCAAACGTGACAGTGTGACGACATCATATCAAAATGTTTTTATATGCAGTCAGGATAACAAAAATTGTTCACGAGGAAGTGCCTAGGCATCTCTGTCCGGGAAATTGAGCAATTCATCTTCAACATCAAAGCGGAAACAGGCCTCCTGCATGGGTGTCGTCTTTCAATAAACAGGCACCACTCCTACCTATCGAATAGCATATGTTCTATAAAGTACAATAGTTACTGTACAGATAATTAGATTTGACAAATATTAACTTTGTTAATCCAATCCTTTGTGTTGTTATTCATGATTATTTTAGACATGTTTCAATACAGTAATTTCATCCGTAGGGTCGTTAAATACACAGGATTAAATGTAATAGTTCAGTGTAAAAATGTTCTCAGAGTGCAACATTGTTCAGTTTCTTTTACATAATACATTTTTCATCATTTTTGTTGAGTCAGCCTGGAATCTTTTGTCCCATGAGAACTCATCCAAAGGAGACAAAACACTTTCACAACTTAACATAAATACCGTACGAATTTATGCCGGAGGAATGTTGTTTGCAATTAGGAAAAAAATCTCGACTACCATTACAGGGCCAATGCGGAGTGATGTGTATTAGATATCATAGTGAAGAAAACAATTGACACTCCCCTGATTTTAAAAACCTCTTGGGCTATGTTTTTGTGCTGGTGTTGCAATATACCAGCAAGACTGTCACAAAAACACAGCAAAACCAGCATGTGAGCACCAATGCTAGTCTATGCTGATTGTTTCAGCTCAATAGACAGGATCGTGTCCTCTCTGTCTGTTTCAAAGCATCTCATCATGGTTTCAACCATGTAATGAAGCTGTAATAAATACTCCCTAATGACCTTACATAAGCACTCAGCCTACCAGCTGTGGATCAGAGTGAAGCTCAATTTGCTTTGGGCTTGTGGCTGAACTCTGTAATTTTGTGTTTTTCAATAATTCAATACATCAACTGTAATTTATTTAAAATGATTCCATTTATTATGTGTGACAGACTTTTATGTTTTTCTGACATTTATACCTTAAAATGCCATACATATGACACAGAGTCTAAACCGGTGATGCAAGTTTCTACTCCCCCTCTAAAAAATGACGAGCTTCTTTAGCTTGTGGAGAAAAAAAATGAAAATGTGGAATTTTGTTTTAAAATACTGATGACAAAGCAAAAACATAGTCAAATCCTTAATCCTAATCCATAGAGATAAACTCCGGTAGCAGCCAGCGACAGATGTACAGCTGAGATTGTTACAAAATCAGAGATTCAGTCTCACACAGATAATCATCGTGTTTTATTTTGACATGCCAACATCATCCTTCAGCATTTAGATCGAATGGGAACATTGATGCCGACAAATACTCATAGTGCCGACATTTCACTGCATATTGTTGATTTCAAATTAAAAACATTGCAATCACGAATTTTGGATTACAAAAAGCTAATCAAGATCAAATAGGACACAACCAGTATGAAACTGGGCAAAGAGGTTTATTGATTCGGTTCTGCAAATAGAATGGTGGCATCTGTAAACTCCAGGCCAGTGCACTTAATTGATCAGTGTGTTTTATCAGTGCGTTGATAGTTACGATGGCGAAAGATGACACCTTTGGACAAAGTCATACATGGGGGTGAGATGTTGTCAAAGGTTCCACAATCCATTAAGGTTTAAGCAAATGGAGGCTCCAACAAACTATGTGGTCACCTAGGAAACCAAGGCGACGTGAAGTACAAATGGACAAGTGGATATTGAAGGCATGGAATACGGTTCCACTTGTAGCTGGAATCACTCCGAAGCATTTCATTTTTTTGATGCACTTCACAGCGACCTGTTATTAAAATTGTCTCTGATCATGTTTTAAGTAACCCTGCTGAAAGGATCCAACTTGAATTCCAAAGCTCCATCGCCCTAGGCCACATGAATGTCAATGACTATTCAAAAAGATACACAGTTACACTGCTACTGTTGCAGTACACTCGCCTGACTTGTGTGCAGGCAGTGTGGGATCGGTTCCGACTCTGTGATGGCGTGGATGTGGGTGTGAGTGGTAGTTGGTCTCTATATGTGACCTGGGACAAACTGGCGACCGGTTCAGGGTGTAGTATGTCTTCTGCCCTGTTCAAGATAAGCGGTGCTGAAAATGGATGGATGAATATATATTTATATATCTATACCTCCATTACGTTAGATATCCATTTATAATGTCACAATATTGTGAGGAGGTAGGTGATATAAAAAAATATCAACATACGATATAGAAAGTCATAATAAAAACCACAACATCACTGTTATTATTCTATTTGATTGGCAATTGCAGGGTACGGAAAACAAAAGAACAACTTTTAAGGTGGTTGGTAGGTATAAGTAATCATGATTCAAGTAATGACATTTGTATTGTCATCAGTGGCATTTCAAGTTACCAATTCTTTTTTAAACTATTCATCACTTGCAGCAAGGGAAATCTGCAGCAAAGAAATTGGGCTGCAAGTGAATTTTGTGTCCTTCCAAGCTAGCCAAAGTAGCATGCAGGCTCACAGTGGAAGTGCAAAACAGGTTCCAAGGGATATTGCAAGTTACATTTGAGAAGGTATAACTACTAACATGTCAGTCTATTGCTCAAATATCAACAAATACCAATGAAACAGTGGATTCAGTGGTCATTGTGAATCAGTTTGACATGAAAAAATATTTTAATAAAGATCCCCTACACTACAAAAGTAAAGTATCAACATTACCATATAGTGATTACATTATGTTACCGTATCTGACATATAAGGTGCACCGGACTATAAGGCTCACCCCCAATTAATGGTGTAATTTAAAACTTTTTCCACATACAGTATAAGGCGCACCAGACTGTAAGGCACACCTTCAGTGAATGACACGTTTGAAAAAGTTTTCAATTTATAAGGCACGCCACATTATAAGTAGAGGCTGGGGTGAGGTTTTATATATCCCAGCATGAACCGTGAACTACTTCTTCTACAGGTGAAAATGGAGTCTGTGGCTGCTGATAGTTGTTGCGAGACCTATTGTGGCTCAATATTACTTCACTTGTAAAGCACACTGGCGTATAAGGCGCAGAATTATCTGTCAGAGATATGACAGTCAGACACTGTGGACAGAGACTCCGAACCAGAAAGACTGTCCATACTGCCGGCAGGAAACGCAGTCACCCATAACATACGTCTGAATTCTGCGCCCCTCTGCCAAGCTGTTTATTGAGAATACATGCGAATTAAAGTGATACATTAGTTTTCTTGGTTATAATACCATACCTCTGGACGTTCTGAGCACCAACAGCTGTAAGCAATAAAACATTGTGTTTCCCATGAACTGATAAGTTTGTAACCTGCTAATGACATCGTCCTGTGAAAAGGAGTTTGAAGTCCTAAATTACCCTTGTGATAACGACTTCCCCTAGGCGTAAATGACTCCTGTGAAGCTGACGTTTAAATTGCTGTGTCCGTTGACCTGAATGACCCCAGGTTGCCTGTGTTACACTTGTGTATTGAGTCACAAGTGTTGACTAAGCATACAACAGCATGAAACTTTTAAATATGAGAATTTCTTATTCTCTAATCTCTATCATTATCTTTTGAAGCAAATGACGGCTTTTGGGAGTACTTTATGCACCGGAAAATACAGTACTTGAATTAGCATGTGAGACATTACAATACTTTTTCACGGTTTGAGAAGACCGAAGAACCAACTGCTTTGATGAGCTGTGCAAAGCGTACATAGAGAAGATAAGTGAATCCTTCAGAAACTAATTGGGGTGTACTTGGAACTGAAGGATCTGTATTTGCAATAGTCCCCAATGTGTTGTGGTAAACTGTTAAAATGTTAGTCAAAACATCAGTATGTACGCCTTTGAGCCACGCGGCTCGAGCAAGTAGTGAGGGCCATTCATCTGCTGCATAGGCCAGCCTAAAATTAGTGCCAGTCAGTCAGTGAACAGTATCGGTTAGAACTAGACCGCCCAGCCCAGCACACCTACTAATCAGTGTGTAGAAATAACCCAGAGTGGTGAGACCATTGCACAAAATGTGCTTCATAAGAGAAATAATCAAAGCCTAGTACTTCCGATCAAAAATAAACATAGAAAAACACAGTGGGAATACACATATGTAACAGTTTTTTTTTCCAAAGTAAATTAATTACTGGTTAGTTCTGTGAACCATTGGTTAGCGCGTCGACCTCACAGTGCAGAGATCGTGAGTTAAATCCCCGCTTCAACCTCCATGTGTGGAGTTTGGATTTTCTCTCTGGGCCCGCTTAGGTTTTCTCTGGGTCCTCCGATTTTCTCACACATTCCAAAAAATATGCTACGCAGGCTGATTGAACACCCAAAATTATCTATAGGGGTGAGTGTGAGTGTGTGCACAAGTGGGTGGTTGTCTCTGTGTGCTGTGTGCAATTGGCTGGTAACCGGTCCAGGGTGTCCCCCGCCGACTGCACGATGATGGCTGGGATTAGACTCCAGCACATATACAGGATTAGGATTAGGATTAAGACGACCGGAAAATGAATGAATGAACAAATGAACGAATGAATGAATTACCCTTAAAAGTCAACTTTACAACTTTACTGTATTAGTAATTATAAATCCCAAATGAAATATTTTATGACACACCTTATTCAACAAAATGAATTAAATAAAACACGAATTTTCTGCCTCTTTTTGGGTGATACATTTCCCCCAATGTTGCCTCAAAATGGCGCAGAATACATTCTTTAAACGATTACAAACATGTATGCTTTCCGCTTCAGAACTATTTGAATCATATTCACAACTGGAGGTGTAACAAGAAAGCATATTCTCCGAATCTGAAGCCATTGTTTTGATTCTCAAGCAATGCAAGACGTCTTGGCGTGACGTCACAAACTGGGGGCGGGACTTTCTGAAAATGCCCAATTTGCAGCTCAATTTTTTTGCAGATTTTGGACAGTTTAAGTCATTTTTATTGGTGTTTTGCATTTGAATAAAAATATCATACTGCGTGTTTTGGCTATTTTAGATTTAGATTTAAAATATGGCCAAGAGGGTTAAACGCCATATTCACAAAATAACATTAAATAAGGGAGACCCTATTTTCACTCCCAGCGTAAATCTAGTGTAAAGTGCAGTTAAGCTGTGAACATGGATAAACATTTCTTTCTTTTGGTATTCATCTAGACTTGCACACGTGGAATGAGGCACTAGCAGCGTTTTCTGCAATTTGATATGAACACAGCACTCCCAGCTCCTCTTGTTATTTTTTAAAACAGGACGGTCGAGGCTCATGCACACAGTACAAATTAGGGAAGCAGAAATTGACCCGCTGTGGTGCACGCATGAGATTGATGCACAAAATGCATTTATACAAGTAAACTATAAGGTTGTGAGTTGGGCCTGCTGTTCGGTAGTCTGAAAGTCTTCTTTCGGTCACCAAATTTACACATGCACCGAGAGTGTGCAAAAGAATACGTCGGAGCGCAGATTGAGGCATAGAGCAGTCTAGCAAATTCACAAACACACACAAGGAGACCCCGGAACGAACAGCAAGATATGCTAGGTTTTAGGTGGTATGCAGTCTACAGTCTGTCACCAAATTATCAGATGCACCAGTGACAAGCCAGCTCTTTCTACTGGAACGCCCAGTGATGTGCAATGCGGCCCCCAACACCAAACACATCAAACTCGACTTGCTCCGGCATGAAAATGAAGATGACATTGACTAATATATATATATATATATATATATATATATATATATAGTCTCCAGAGGGCACGAGGTAGCATAGCCCTTGATTCGTCTCCAATGCATTCACATCAGTGGACAATTTAAAGGACAACCAACAAGTTGTGTCCATAATTTGTAAAATGGCTTCAAATGACCTCTACTGAGCGTATTTTACAAAGATTCCACCGCATATAGCTAGCTATATTTTACGTTTTAAGACTCGTGCTGAATGTTCCGGAAGTCTTGTTTTTGAGTTGGTGACGAGTCCGTACGTGACGTCACTGAAGGAACGACCCTGACCGAAAAAGAGGACACATTGTAGCAGTCCTTCCATCACATCAATGCTTGTTTGGTCTGAAAACCTCGTGTTGCGCCAGAAGAGGGCGTCCAAGCTCCATATAAGGAATTTATCAGCCTGTGGAAACGCAATACACTGTCATGTCTACAAGAGGTTGCCATTTTTTTCTGCCTCTTTTTGGGTGAGACATTTACCCCCAATGTTGCCTCAAAATGGCACGGAATAAATTCTTTAATCAATTGCAAATTTTTATGCTTTCCTCTTCAGAACTATTTAAATCATATTCATAACTGGATGTGTAACAAGAAAGCATATTCCGAATCTGAAGCCATTGTTTTGATTCTCCAGCAATGCAAGACGTCTTGGCGTGATGTTACGAACTGGGGTTGCGCCTTTCTGAAAATGCCCAATTCGCAGCTCAATGTTTTGCAGATTTTGGACACTTTAAGTCATTTTTATTGCTGTTTTGCATTTGAATAAAAATATTATACTGCGTGTTTTGGGTATTTTAGATGCTATAAAACGTTTTTCTGATGTCAGTTAGGAAACAAAAAAGTGATGTCGGTTGTCCTTTAAAGTCTTCAAGGAAACTACATATTCTTCTCCGAAGTGCCAATAATTAAAATTCACAAATTAAAAAAAGGACCATCAATCCAATAATTAAATACAAAATCGTGGCAGTTTGCTTGTGATAAATGAATCGGAAAGGTAACTATTATTGAGCCCTATAAAGCGAGGATTTTAGGCGCATAACATACTTTAGGTGGCATGCAGGGTGGCGCACTCACTAAATACTGTTCTGAAAAAGCAATGGGGTGAGTCAAGGGATCTCGTTAATTTATATCAACTGTGGGCATGAGAAGTCCTTTGAGACTATTTTGTGATTAATGCCCATATAAATAAATGTGCCTGTAGTACTGCGAGTATCCCGTCAGTCCCGTTTGTTAGTTGTGAACAAATTAAGAGTTTGCCTTGACTTGTTTCTCAGGCATTTATTTTTCCATTGCCTCACACCAACCAACCTTATATTTGTCTAAAACAAACTGTGTTGACTAGTAATACAACAATCTGCAAAAGTCAGGCTGTCATGAGAGAGGTGTACTCCTACCACACTTAACATTTCACCCCCCACACTCACACACACACACACACACACACACACACACACACACACACACACACACACACGCACACACACACATACACACACACACACACACACACACACACACACACACACACACACACTGCGAGCAGCTGAGACATTCCATTTACACTTGCCTGCCAGCCCACAGCACAGAGGGGCCCTTTGAGTGTGACCAAGGAGTGGAGCTGAGACTGCAGGACCACAGGCGCTGAAGCTGAGCACGAGGGAGGACTACAGAGCCAGGGGACTCGGACCCACAAGCTCATAAACATGCCCAAGATATTTTCCAATTATTTCCTGTAAAGTGTTTGAGTAAACAAGCAAGCAAACAGGGTGAGCTAGTGGAGACTGAGTCCAACTTGTCTTTGGCCTTTTCAACAAAGTGCGTTTTTTTATTTTCTGTTCTTAGACAAGTCAGCACAAAGAGGCCATTCACAGACTTTTTATGAGAGCAGCTGGCGATGCCAGACCTGTTGTCACGATGGCCTGCCAGCTTTTGACCCCTGTTTACTATCAACTGCAAAGAGGAACAGGTGTATCGTACTTACAGAAGCAGGACTCCCTTACAATGACTGCGACCAGTACTTCCTCTGGTGTCCCACGTTTATTCGAGGAAAGGGAAAGGCTTCATTCTTTAGCTTCCGTGATCACTTCACATTAGGTGTTGCTATCCTAGTACAATGATGGGTCTATCTGGGGCTACTTTGAGGAACCTCAAATAAAAAGAGCCTTGCATTTGACTGAAACAAATTATGTCGCATTAGTCCTTTCACCCTTGAGACCAGCTTGTGTAAAGAACGGCCTGAAGGCAATAACCGGCCTCACTACAATTACAGTGACCATGGCGTCAAAATAAATAATAATAGTAATAATAATAATACATTTCATTTATAAACGCCTTTCAAAACTCTCAAGGACACAGTGATGTGTTTTAATTTTAGGAGCACTTGTGGATGTTGTTAAAAGGGAGGTGGTGAGCAAGCGATACAACTCATGTCTGTGGTGTTGCCAATTTTGTGACATTTTCATTATTTTCAATTCTGTCTGCAAATAAACAGTTTTATAGACTGTATGGATTGAGGGTATTTTAAGTCATCAACGTAGTTTTCTATGTCATTGTTAATAATATACTTCATGCTTTTTTATATATTTGGAAGTCGTGGCGTAAGAAGGAACCGCTAATACAAGTTGGCATCTCCACACCACGCAATTGATTGAAACAAAACAAGATACTTATATAATATATCACAAAGTTACGGTGAGCAAACATTCTGGTCTTTCAATTTGGCCTCTTTCCAGACAGGACCTTTATAAATATTAACTGACAATCAAGACATGTACACTTCAAATTTGTAACTGGCCACATTATTTGGGAGCAGTGGATGATCCCGAAGGAGTTTGGTTTTGGAAAAGGAGTGGCGCAAAAATAGAAATTGCTGTTTGAGTGACACTCGTCTGAATGAGTAAAAATCCGTTGAGCCCCTACTCACTGCTACTAAGTGCATGAAAAGGGTCCTCAATTTCCGAATTGAAATCGCGTGTTCAAACTAAAATATGTTGGTTATCTAAAGAATGAATTGAGGACTATCATTAATTTAGGAATGTCCATGAAAGCATTTAATTATCATCTCGAGATACCATGCAAATGTATTTTAGCCCATCATAGCAACTAGGATTTAAAATGAATGCTGTTAAATCATTGCTGCTAATCCTAAATTTTCAAATACAGACAATTAAATGGCGGATTTTTATTTTTTTTTATATTAACTAATTCACTGCCATTCCCAAATGTATTCGGAAATTGAAAAGTGTGATGTGGAGCGCCATACCCAAATTTGTTTGGGTTTTGTTTTTTCTTGCAGGGTGTGTGTGTGTGGGGGGGGGGGGGGTCAAACCTCTGGCCCCACGAGGGGGCAGCATCTGCCTTTTGTACAGCCACCCCCATTTCAAGTTCAGACAACTCCAGAGGCATACAATTTAGGAATTAACTCATTCTTTTTGATGAAAGAAGAGAGTCTAAGGTTTCTTACACTGCATTGAATGTTTACGTAGTCCTAAAACTCAATTTTCTGTGGGTCCTGCAATTTGAGTGAAAATGACAAAAACCCGGACACTGAAGTGGACACAATTTTGCACAGAGCCTGGCAGTGAATTAGTTTAAAAAATAAATACAAGTTTAACAGCTTTGACAAGAGCTTGATTCAGTGGCTCACGGGGCCTTGTAATCAGCTGACTGACTTGGCCCAAGACTCCACGGTATGAGTGAAACACAGAATACAGACAAGGGAATCCCCAATGTACACCATCTGAATTCATTTGGAAAAAACCCGTTGTAATTTGCTATGATTACAGTGCGTCCTTCCATAAACTCTGAAGTCAAACATGTCTTCTACTTGTCTCTTATTACTATTACTGAATAGATGCACAAATATGTACATCACGGCCAGAACATTGGAATAAAAACACAATCTTATACAATAATTTGAATTCCACAGAAGATGATGGAATCGTACCATTTGGACCACAAATCAAATAAAAGTGATGGGGGTTCACATTTTTGTTTTGTTGTCAAACAAACAGCAAAAAGAGAAAATATCGTACATTTCAAAACAGGGAAGCTCGCTCAAAACAGGGAAGCTCGCTATTCATTGGGACAGTGACTGAACTCTGCAGGGAATATGGAATAAGTGATGGTTTGTCAGTCTTAGATCCTGCCAAGATTTTTTTTCTCTCTCCTTGGTCTAAGGGCATGGTTTAACCAATAAGTGGGGAGGGAGGTAGCACAGAGATAAAAAAAAAATCTTCAGCATTTGCCCCATAAAAAAAAAATGTACTAAGCAAATATGTCCAAATGATTTTGCAAATATGTTTGATTGCATATTAACATTGACCTAACGCCACTTCCTACCCTAACAAACTCACAAGGGGTAGAGCTCCAGCACAAACTTTGTGTCACGGTTTGCAAGGCGGTGATGGCAGTTGTGGATCCCACAAAGCAGGCAGGAGGGAGCAGCAGGTTGTATTTGAGAAATTGTATTAAAATAAAGTCAACAGGAACAAAATCTAAAACGTTAAAATCATTTGAACAGAAAAATACAAAGTGTCAAACGAAAAACCAAGAGTAAAAGTCTGCCGAGATGAAACAAACACATGCACAGCATCCAATGCATACACAATGCATACAATTGCATACAATGACCCGACACCGAATGGTCGTGCCGGGAGTCCTTTTTACTGCCACTGATTGGAACGACCAGCACCTGCAAGCCTGCAGGCAGGGCTGACAGCGCTACCCGCTGGTCGCCAATCCGAACGTGGCAGTCTGCCACTGATTGGGACGACCAGCACCTGTGCAGGTGCAGTCGGGGCCGACAGCGCCACCTGTTGGTCGCCAACCAGATCATGACACTTTGGACCAGGAATTGTATTGGAACAAAATGGCTGCTGGTGAACTTTTTTATTGTTTTAAAACTAAATCAATAAATTGGTGGAGAACTAATTAGTGGCGAGACAGATTTTGGTCCTCCAAGCACTAGTGTACAACCATGCATGGCAGCAAAGCACTATTGTTGTCTAATTGAAAGTAACTCCTCAACTCACATCAACGAAGTTCAGCAGTTCCAAAACATTGCCGGCAGACCCATACTAACATCATATGTTCAAAAACCTTGACAAAAAACCTTTCTGACAAATGTGCAAACATGATTTATCAATCCTGACAAAATCCAAGATGCATTACATTTGCAAGCATTTGCCGTTCAGTGAGATGCAGGCTTTCAAAGCTCCTCTGTTAATGACAACATAGTTTACAGCATGAATGGTAGTGCTTGTCCCTCAGCATTTCCATGAACAAGATTGACCTGCAACCTGCCACCAACTACTACAATGCAAAAAATGTCCACTCTCAAGACGCTTCTTAACGCCGATGTTCATGAAGCTTTTGCCACCGTCACTGAAAAGTCATTTCAAACCAGATGCACTAAGGAGATGACCTCTTTAAAGGATTCATAGCTAATCAGAACATCTGTCTTTATCAGAGCTTCACATTTACGACGAGACAAAAAAAACTGAGTGCTGTGTCAAGATTACACCCTAACTCACCTGTTTTGTGAAATATAACAATAGGTGGCATGTCTTTTTATAAATGTATTCATTTAATTGTTTATTTTTTCTTGTCTTCCTCTCAGGGTTCGATGCATTTCACCCACAATTGTGTTGAAAAAAAATAAAAACACTAAAGCTTTCTGACTTCCCTCTGCAAGTCTCGAACCACAACAAAGGCGAGTTTATTGGAAATGGGCCTCAACCAACTCCATGCCCAAATCTTAATCCAGCAACGTGCGCACAAATGTTATTGCAAGAGAATGCAGACATCTGGTAATTCATTATACAAGGCTCACATGAAACAGCTGAGCCTTCATGTCAGCATTTAGTCTGCTCTGGACAACGACAACATCCGAAGTGCCGGTAGCATGATTTTCAACAGTGTCAAACACTATCATGTGCATTAAGCAGGGGAAATCCACTGATTTTACACATAATCGTTAAGTTGAAAGTCAAAAGAACCATTCTGGCCCAGCTAAAGTATCTGGAAATTGTTTTGGGATAAATCGATGAGAAGGTTTCTTCAGCCGTCATCTGTACAAAAGTGAAGGTTTCGGACGTTTCGCGTCCTATCCAAGAGGCTTCGTCAGCGAACTAAAGTCCGACTGGTCGTATCGGCCCTATTTATATATCCCTAATGTCCAGACATGGTGGCGCCGGACACAGCTATGATAGGTCCCTACTCTCAGGTTGGGGGGGCAGAGGACCCCTCCCTGTGGCCCCACTGATTGTTCCTACATTCCTGACTAACGGCTGGCCTATTACTCCCACTCCCACCGGTATCACCTCATCAGCATAACGACCCTCATCAGCATTACGAAAGTTGCCTAACCTGTTTTGCCTAAGCAGGCTATTGTATGAACGATCCAAATTGAACCTCACCCCACCAGACCGGTTTAATGAAGGATTTTGTTGTTTTATAAGAATCACTTCTTTTACCCCCCTTTCAAACCATCTATGTTCTTTCGCTAAGATTTTAACCTCATTGTCGTCAAATGAGTGGTTGCTAGCTTTTAGGTGCAAATGTACTGCCTATTGAGGTCCACTTATATTATCCCTGCGATGTTGGTAAAGTCTTTTTTTGAGAATTTGTTGAGTCTCCCCAATGTACTGCTCTTTACAATTTTCATTCTTACAATGTATGGAATAAACTACATTACTTTGTTTTTCATTTGGTAGCCTATCTTTTGGATGCACTAATTTTTGCCTTAACGTGTTTATCGGTTTGAAATAAGTAGGAATTTTATGTTGCCAAAGGACTCTGTAATTTTTCAGAAACTCCTGCAATGTACGGTACTGCTACTCCTCTCCTTTTTGTATCTTGAGAATTATTGGTTTCATTCCCTATTCTTTCTTTCTGACATTTGTTGAATGACCACTGAGGGTACCCGCAGTTAGTGAGTGCTCTCCTGATATGTTTTGACTCTTTTTCTCTACCTTCAGTGCTGGTTGGTATTAGTTTAGCCCTATGCTGGACGGTTCTGATAACTCCTAGTTTATGTTGTAAAGGGTGGTTAGAGTCAAAAAGTAATTATTGGTCAGTGTGCGTAGCCTTCCTAAAGACTTCTGTTTTTAGCACTCTGTCCTCTTTTATAATTACTTTACAATCCAAGAAGGCTAGTTGGTTCTCTTGAATGTCCTCACGAGTAAATTTAATGTTGAAGTCTACAGAGTTGAGGTGATCTGAGAAGGATTGAGTTTCTTGTTTCTTAATTATGACAAAAGTATCGTCCACATATCTAAACCAGTGTCTAGGTTTTGTCCCTGGGAAGGATGTGAGGGCCTGTTTCTCCATCTCTTCCATGTAAAGATTAGCCACTATGGGTGAAACTGGTGAGCCCATAGCACAACCATGAATTTGTTTATAAAAATTTTCCCGAAATTGAAAATACGTAGTATTAAGGCAGATTTCTAATAATTGGCAGATGTGATCTGGTTTAAGTTTGGTTCTTTCATGCAGAGAAACATCCGCCAGCAGCCTCGTCCTCACCACTGAGACTGCTGCTGGGGTTGGGACAGATGTAAAGAGAGAAGTCACATCGTATGATGCCAAAGTTTCCTCAGGTTCCAATATGAGGTCTTTGATCCTCTCTACAAACCCTGTGGTGTTCTCTACGTGATATTCTGTGTTACCAACCAACGGAGCTAAAATAGTTTTTAAATATTTGGCTACATTGTATGTAGAGGAGTCAATGCTACAAACAATGGGTCTGAGGGGGAACCCTTCTTTATGTATTTTTGGCAGGCCATAGATACATGGCGTGGCCTCTCCCGGGTATAATCTAAAATACATCTGTTTGTCTATATGTTTACCTTTCTCTAACTTTTGGAGACAGTCAATCATTTCTTTCTTGTATCTATTGGAAGGGTCCCTTTTTAGTTGCTCATACGTGTTAGAATCACTGATTAACCTATTTATTTTGTCTTCATAATCCAATGTGTTGAGAAGCACTGTGCATCTGCCCTTGTCTGCTGGCAAAATAGTAATATTTTTTTTGCGAAGGAACATAGATGGTTTGAAAGGGGGGTAAAAGAAGCGATTCTTATAAAACAACAAAATCCTTCATTAAACCGGTCTGGTGGGGTGAGGTTCAATTTGGATCGTTCATACAATAGCCTGCTTAGGCAAAACAGGTTAGGCAACTTTCGTAATGCTGATGAGGGTCGTTATGCTGATGAGGTGATACCGGTGGGAGTGGGAGTGGGAGTAATAGGCCAGTCGTTAGTCAGGAATGTAGGAACAATCAGTGGGGCCACAGGGAGGGGTCCTCTGCCCCCCAACCTGAGAGTAGGGACCTATCATAGCTGTGTCCGGCGCCACCATGTCTGGACATTAGGGATATATAAATAGGGCCGATACGACCAGTCAGACTTGGATAGGAGGCGAAACGTCCGAAACCTTCACTTTTGTACAGATGACGGCTGAAGAAACCTTCTCATCGATGGACCACTCCTGTACGACTGAGAGCTTACACAGACGTTTTGGGATAAATGTAACATTCAAAAGTCCACTGAAACTTTCAACCACATCTCAACAAAATCAGTAAAAAGTGCACCAGAACACACTTAAAAAGCACAAGAAGGTAGGCCCTTATTTCAAATGTCAATTATAAAGTGATGTAATCAGGGCCGGGGCCAGACCTACAGGCTACGCATTTAGAAAAGAAAATATGCTGCTAACTGAGGGAATGGATGTTGAACACTCTTTTACAGGTGGGGTAAGGGAAGTGGCAGCCACAAGATGTATTGAAGAAAATCTAATGTGGAATGCATTTAAAACTCTCAATTAACAATTTATTTTATCAAGAGGCCATGTCAGAAATGACAAATGAGTATTTATATCTTGCGGTTGAAGCTAGAGGGCAGCCATCTAAAATGGATTGGATTGGATATGCCTTTATTAGTCTCGCAGTGCCATTTTTACTGACATTTTTATTTATTTAATTTTTAATTAATTAGTTTAATCAGAATCAGAAAGATTTTAATAGTCCCGCCATGGGAAAATTTGGTATCTACAGGAGCAACATTTAAAAGAGTGGGGGGGGGGGGAGGCAAAAGATAAAACAAAGTATTCTATGCACAAAAGAGAATGTCAGGAGACTGAAATGCCAGAACAACTGCACAAAACGTTTGATAAAAATAACTGTACATATAGTATATACAAGTATAAAAATCACATTTGCTATATGTAACTGTATTGACTTGACATAAGGTGGATGTGTTGTTTATTTGTTTATGTGTTTGTTTATTGATTTATCTTTACTGAAAGCACTGCTGTCAGTGCATGTTTTGTGCTAGCATCACTGTATGTAGGTAGTAATGAGTCCCTCTCAAAGACCCTTGCTCGTGGTTGCTTGTTCCGCCCACAGAAGTGAACCCTGGACAAACCTACCCTTACATTACTCCCTCAAGCGTTTTTGATTTTAAATACTACTTTCAAAATTAATGCACTAATGTCATTTTACATTTTATTTTGGCTTGACAACTTTTCAAGAGCCTAGGCCCAAGGTCATCAATTTTTGAATAGCCACTCAGAGATTGGGGGGCGGATGAGGTAAGCCCAAATCTCGTCTAGGCTCATCACAAATTCCCTCAATGTGCAATTATGTGTTAATTTAATTTATGACTAATCATTTTAAAGTAATGATTGAAATTGGGTTCCATCACAAAATGGTCATTTCCCCAAAATTATGTTTAAAGCACTGAGTGGCAAATGAGAATGACTTTGCTGCTGTGAAATGTAAATTTCTCCAGTGCGAGACTAATAAAGGCAAATCCAATCCAATCCAATCCAATCCAAGAATGCCAACCAAAAAGAATGACATTCATCCCAGAGGCAAGCGATATACACTTCATGCTGATTATATCACGCACGATCAGCTCGTTTGTCACATGCTTTTTTGTTTCAAAGAGCTTTGGAAAGAATCACCTTACATAACAACACATTCTGTGCATCTGCCTAATCCAACCTGCATTGGATGATTCTAAAGAGGCAGAGGCAAACAATTTCCTGCATCCCGATCTCGCTTTGCAGAATGTTTGGCTTTGACTCTGAGGTATGGGAGATTACAAAACCACAACAATACAAGTTCTCAACTCTCTCCTGACTGCTTTCCATGTCATTCCAAGTAGGCCAAAATCACTTTCCTTTTCCCACTTAACATTGTTACACAGTTACCATTTCAATACTTGCCCACAATGACAGATTCTACTCTTGTGCTCACACACAACAACAGGAAGCACTGATGACCAGCATTTCGATTGGAAGCCGCGTGACATACTTTAAGCCATTCAATCCTCTTTTTGAGTGAGCAGTCAAGGCTTTTCTCTCCCCACCTCCCATGACAAAAGAGACTCCCTAAATTCATCACGCTTGACAAAACCCTTTAGGTTAATTACTCTGCACCAATGACAACAACACTGATGTATGCTGACACAAAAACACAGAGACTGGACAAGGACGGACGGAGTGACTGGGAAGCCTGGGGGCAGGAGCTGCCTTGGTCGTAGTCTTCTGTGAGCGCATTTTAGCATTCAGTGGGCCACAAATAGATGACGGCAAAAAAGTGTGTAGGTCAGCTAAAAAAATAATAACATCATAACATCTCTTAATCCCCATCAGTGATCAATCATCCAAATCTATGAAAGCACATTTTGTTACAGGAAACCAAGTAAAATTAATTTCCCACTGGAGTGTTGTGTATCGAAAAAAAGATGATTAATGCTGCAAAGAATTAACATTCATTCCCAGGCTTTGGCGAGAATGTGTCTTAATGCTCATTATTGTGCGAAGAATGTGCATTTCATTAAACCTAGTCTTACTTTTGTAGGTCACATCAGTCATCTCATTAAATTTCCCTCCTCTGTAGGTTAACAGCATCATGTGTTAAAAATAAACATCATAATAATCCTGGCCAGAAAACATGTAGGACACCATCATTAAATTGAAGAGATTGCAGGAAAATTTTAGACAGCAACGGTATGGTGACTTATTCTCGTGCAAGGCCATTCGTTATAACACATTTTTCACTGGTGCAACTTTGATGTATGGTACTCTTTACAACATTATCTTCACATTCTCGGGAGTACATCACATGCACGCACACATGCACACAAACACACGCACTAACGCAAACACATGCACACACACACACACACACACACACACATACACGCACACACACACACACACACACACACACACACACACACGCACACACACACACACACACACACACACGCACACACACACACACACACACACACACACACACACACCACAGGACCTCAGGGCAAGGTTTAGTGGCTGCACATGTCCGGGATATCAGGATGTGATTTTTTTACCAATTTCATATTTTTTGCCAATTGATTAAAGACAAAGGTTACAAAGGATTATGTTTAGTTCATTTTTTGATTAAAGGAATACTTGTTTTCACATTTCTTTGTACAACGTAAATTGATGTAAGTTGAGGTTCATGTAAACGCTTTTTTGAAAGTTTGTTTGGTATCAGGAGAAATACAGCAAACCTCTGAAGGGGTTGATGTTGTTCAAGAAGGTCAATGTCATTAGTTTTTTAGGGGGGAAAAATCTAAACATGGGCCATTTTTTCTGGCCAAGCACTGATCCCAGATCTATAAATATTGGTTGCATGAACTGAAGGAGTTCTCTCAACTAAGAATAAAAAGCCGATTAGTCACCCCAGAACAGAAGAGGGCAATGGGTGATTTTTCTCAAATTTGGGAAATTAGCGCTGTTACAGATCCCGCGTGATTTATCAGTACACCCCTAATTGAAATATATTTTTGTCAGAAAAAAAATATTATTATGAGCAAAAATTATTAATATGTGAAAAATTCTACTCTGTAACATCAAAAATCAACAGACTTATTGACTTAAGACATTGCATTGTTTTGAGAAAAAGTTTAGTTATTTAGTCTTGGTTTATTTCTATGTATGAGTAAAAATTAAACACAGTATCTCCTTCTGATATTTTACCGCTAATTGAGTAAATAATATTCGTGCGACACATTAAAGGAAAAACAAAACAATAAGTAACATGAAAAAACATTACACTTGACATACCTCTTATCATGTCAAAAGTTGTAACTCATGAGTTAGAGAAACCACACGGGCCTACTACCAAATGGGCAATAGTGGTCCATATTGAACGGCCACTTAAAGGACAACCGACGCCCCGGACAAGTTGTGTCCATAATTTGTAAAATCACTTCAAATGACTTCTACTGAGCGTATTTTACAAAGATTCCACAGTATATAGCTATATTTTATGTTTTAAGACTCGCGCTGAATATTCAGGAAGTCTTGTTTTCGAGTTGATGACGATGCCTGACGTGGCGTCCCGTCTGGAAGGCCCCTGTCTGAGAAAGCGACACACAATAAATTTTGGGTACTTTGTTTGGTCTGAAAACTTTGTGTTGATCCGTGTTGATGGCGAAATTAGGAGGAAAATACATAAATAACGCGATGGTGAATCGTTGTGTGTTGCACCAAGACAACTATTTGATATTCGCTGACACAAATTCCCAGCAGACAAATCAGCCCATTTTCAACGGAGCTTGGGCGCCATCTCGTGCATTTTCTGGGCACTACATTGGAGTCCAGACGCCTCAAAATGAGACGGAATGACTTCTTTAATCGATTGCAAACATTTATGCTTTCCTCTTCAGAACTATTTGAATCATATTCATAACTGGATGAGTAACAAGAAAGCATCTTCTCCGAATCTGAAACCATTGTTTTGATTCTCGAGCAAGGCAAGACATCCTGGCGTGACGTCAAGAACAAGGGGGCGGGAACTTCTGAAACTGAAACTTTCTGAGGTCCTTTAAAGGACAACCGACGTCTCCGGACAAGTTGTGTCCATATTTTGTAAAATGGCTTCAAATGACTTCTACTGCGCGTATTTTACAAAGGTTCCACCGCATATAGCTATATTTTACGTTTTAAGACTCGCACTGAATATTCAGGAAGTCTTGTTTTTGAGTTGGTGACGAGTCCGTATGTGACGTCACTAAAGGACCGCCCTTTACCGTAAAAAAGACGCATTGTAGCGGTCCTTCCATCACATCAATGTATTTTGCTGTATGTACCTGTTTGGTCTGGGGACCTCGTGTTGCACCCAAAAGTCACCAGGAGGCCAGAAGAGGGCATCCAAGCTCCATATAAGGAATTTATCAGCCTGTGGAAACGGAGGTGGCCACAGGAGGTCGCCATTTTGTGCCTCTTTTTTTGGGTGAGAGATTTTCCCCCAATGTTGCCTCAAAATGGCAAAAATAAATTCTTTAATCGATTGCAAACATGTATGCTTTCCTCTTCAGAACTATTAGAATCATATTCATAACTGGATGTGTAACAAGAAAGCATATTCTCCGAATCTAAAAGCTATTGTTCTGATTCACTAGCAATGCAAGACATCTTGACGTGACGTCAGAAACTGGGGGCGGGACTCTCTGAAAATGTCCAATTCGCAGCTCAATGTTTTGCAGATTTTGGACACTTCAAGTCATTTTTATTGGTGTTTTGCATTTGACTAAAAATATACTGTGTGTTTT
This sequence comes from Hippocampus bargibanti, assembly GCF_051943395.1. Classification (NCBI taxonomy): domain Eukaryota; kingdom Metazoa; phylum Chordata; class Actinopteri; order Syngnathiformes; family Syngnathidae; genus Hippocampus; species Hippocampus bargibanti. The sequence goes on from NC_142737.1 coordinate 25,957,538, forward strand.
GGGTATTTTAGATGCTATAAAACATTTTTCTGGTGTCAGTTAAAAACAAAAAAGTGACGTCGGTTGCCCTTTAAGTAACCAAAATATGTTTCCCATGGAAAGGTTGATCACAACAAGAGAGGGGAGAAAGAGAGAGTCAGAGAGAGAGAGAATCAGAATCAGAAAGCCTTTGATAGTCCCACAATGGGGAAATTTACAAGAGAGAGTGAGAGACTGCTACTGAACTTACCTAGATCGCCCTGAACACTGTTGTCATGGGAGGTTCTGCTGGATGTGGTGGACTCCCCATCACAGGGCCAAGGTTGCCCTGCTTTATGTACTCTGACCTGCTCAGTAACCTCCACCTGCTGCTTCAGATGTTTTTGGGATAGGGCTGTGGGGGGGCTGCTGCTCTCAAACGACTGCTGGGAAGGAGAGCGACTTTTGTCCCTGAACATCTGATAGGTTGTGGGACTGGGGGAAACATGATTGGACTGGCCTGAGGAGAAGTCCTCTTCGCTGGATGTCAAGTTTTCATTGGAGCTGCAGTCTGGGGTGTATTCCCCCCCTCCTCCATTGTCATCAAAGAAGCCAGGAGAACAGGAGCGCCGAGGCCATGTTTGATGTGTGTTCTCCTCTATGCTGTGGTCTCTAATGTGGGTCACCCGAGTGTCCCCCTCAATCATCATCCCCCCAACATACACGCTGGTGTATGGTTGACACTCAGCTGCCTGTCTCTCAGGTTTTCCTTCTTTAGAATGGACTGCGCCGTCTTTCAGGAAGTGATGGGTGACCTCTGGTGGGTCATATGACCCATTATGACTGCAGTTCCCCCCAGTGGGTCGCCCTCGTTGAAGACACTTGTTTATGTCCCCTGTGGGGGCTGATAGTTTTTCTGGGACGGAATAAAGAGACCTCTTGCGTTCCATCTGCATGGCCTGACAGCCAAGCGTGCTGATCTTGTCTGACACCTCCCTGTCGTTAACTTTGACCAGTCCTCGCTCGTAATGGTACTCCATGTTCACATAGAACGGCTTGTCTGGTCCGCCCATCATTGACAACCCTCTGCCATCGGCAACTGTGTTTGAGTTGGCTCTCCTGATGCGCTCAAAGTTGGATCTCAGAGCCGCAACTGAACCCGGTCCCACTGGGAATTCGGAAATGTCAGACTCTTGGCGGACAGGTGTATCCTCACCCTTCCGGTTGGTAGCCTCAACCTCTCCTTCTGAATTTGGTGTCCACCTTTCTGTTTCGCCAGGTGCTGCCTGCGGCTGCACTACTGATACGTGCTCTTCGTCAGATATATGGATGTCTGGACCATCGGGAAACGTTTCATCACTTGCCTTAGAAATCTTTTTAAACCCCCATCGCTGGCCATCATAAGATTTCCTTTCTTTCGCAAGAAGGGTCTGTAGGTAGATCATCCTAAAGCGTTCTTTGTTTACTTCCTTTTCCAATTGCTTGATGGATGTCTTACATTTGTCCAGCTCCTCTTCAATATCGCCCATAGAGTGCAGCTTCATGCATGGCGGATCAGAATTTGGAAACTGGGCTCTCCAAGCCTCTACAAACCCGACTGGTTCAACCATTGTTTTCTGGAGAAATACTACAGGTACTCACAAAAAAATTACCCAAAAAATCCTTGCAAACAATACGATGAAATCAACCTCTTGTGTCCGAGAATATCCATGGTGCTGTCAAAATAAGGGGTCATGTGAGGGTCCGCTTCCTGATCAAGAAAGCTTCTCAGTTTTTACTTGCAGACTCATGCACACACACCCGGAAAAAAAAAATCTGAGGTCCAGTTTCTTGACTCCTGAACAGCAAATCCAATAAATTCGCAGTTGACCATGTGCGCTTTCTTTTAAACTTTCATTCTCGAGAGATCCTCTATCCTCTGTGTTTGCTGCCAGAATGACTCGGAACACGCTGGTGTTTTGGCTCGTCGTCGAAGAGCAGCTCTAACAGAAGAGGCGGGGCATTCATGTGTGTTTACTGATCCTTGTCCACAAACAAAACATCAAACTCAAAAAGTCGAGAATGCTTAATTCTTCTGAACAACGAATACAATTGAGTACCAAATGCGTTGTCGCCAATCAAAGTGAAAAAAGTACAATATCGACACCTTTTCAGAAAACAGTTCTCTTTCAGAAACTCTCCCCGAGGCTTTTCAAGTCATTTGGAAACAACGCCACCATTATGCGCGGATTACGCTTGGTCCTTCAAAGGTCGGTGTGAAGCAGTTGTAAAGAAAGTATGATGGAATAAAAATTCTGAACATCGCCACCTGACGGTTTAGACGGACCGAGCACGGGTTTTCAAGGACTACTGTTTGTCAAGGCTAACAAAACCAGAAATGTTCGTTAGCTGTTGCGTATTATGTTCCAGAATGTATATTTGTTGTGAAATGAGAATAGCATTTTTGTTAGTGTTATTTATTATTTTGAAGTTTTTATCCGGTTGGCTAACGACCGGGAACTTGTTTCATGTAACCACGGTAACTGCGGCGACGCGAAGAGTTTGTGTTGCATTCCAGTTTCATTTGAAAATCTGGATTATTTGAAATCACGGGTTGGAAATGATCACACGCCCCTATTCGTTTGCGTATCTGATTTTTTTGTGAATGCTGTACAGCATGTGTACATTTTCTCTACAGTAGCGGTACACAATTTCCATAACTCGTCTTATGTTTTACGCTATTTTTACGAGTATATTAATGTGTTTGATGAACTGATGAGAAGCATGTGTTTTGGAAGCAGAAAGGCATTCAAACGGAAGGACAGTGGACTTCTAACAGACAGTGTTAGTTATGAAAGGGCTCAGTCAGGACAATAAGGATGAATTCGTTCAGCTAATATTATAAAAGGAAACATAATACCACAAATTCCTATACATTTACGATCTTTAAATGCACCGTTAGTCTTTCGAGGCGGACGCACGGGCTGACGTTTTATGCTAGCCCAGGTTAGCCAAATTCTGAGCCACAAATCGTGGAGCGATTTCGAGTGATCATACAAACCATCCAAGAATATAGAAACAATGAGTGAGCAACTAAAATTTATTGTAGAACAGTTGAACAAAACACCGTTTAAGAAAAACTTCAATCTAATTACGTTTGACTCCCTTGAACCGATGCAGCTCCTTCAGATTCTAAATGACGTTTTAGCTGAAGTTGATCCAAAGGTAAGCAATATACAGTTTGTTAGCAAACTTGACTTGATTCCGAAAACCTTTGTCATGTTCTGCCAGTTTGAAATTAACAAAGCAGTATTATTTTCAGCAAGCTATTGATATTCGTGAGGAAATGCCAGAACAAACTGCGAAGAGAATGTGTGCTCTTCTTGGAATGCTGAAATATAAACCACCTGGCAACCAGTCTGAGCTGTAGGTTGTTTACGGATAAATCAAACAACTGATATGGAAGCACTACTGTGTCTGTATGGGGACTGTTCTGACTCAGTGTTTCACCTCAGGAGCAGCTTCAGACAAGGTTTGGTGGTTGGGAGCAAACCTGCAGTCCATCCCATTCTCCATTGGCTTCTGCAGAGGATCCCAGAACTAAAGAAAAGAGCTTACTTAGCTCGTTTTCTTGTTAAAATTGATGTTCCTGCAGAATTCCTGGCTGATGACGTCGTCAGTGATACATATCACCAGGTTTTCATACACTTAAACTTACTCCCTTAGTCGCTGATTGTGTATTTTTAAACTCGACAGCGTGGGATCGTTCCGACTCATTGACAATGTGCATGTGGGTGTGAATTGTTGTTGGGCTCTATATGTGCCCAGAGACTGACTCAAGGTGTTGATTCCCTTCCGCCCAGAGTAAGCTGGGCAAGGATCCACACTAGCACCATCCGCAACCTGTTCAGGATAAGCAATGTTAAAAATGAGTGGATAGATGGATAAACCACATTTCAGTAATGTATGATGGCAAGTGATTCAATCTAGAACAAACGAGCTAATGCATATACATATTACATGTACTTTCCTAGTATGAAGAACTGGTGGAAGGATTTAAGACAAATCACAAGGAATGTGAGCAGCTCAGGACATCAGGGTTTTCCACAGCGGAAATCAGAAGGGTAAGTACCTTTTTTTAAATAAAATTTAATCGGTGAATAGAAATTGTATTATAACTTTGCTTTCAATGTTGGATATTATAAAAATAAATCATATTTTATCATTGTGAAAATAGCACTATCCCAGTTGAACTTAAAACAACGTTTGTGTTGTTTTGCAACAGGACATTAGCGCAATGGAGGAGGAGAAGGGTCCACTAATTAAACGTGTGGAAAGGTTGAAGAAGAGGGTGAGTCAGTGAGTAATGCTCCAAGCGATTTAAGATTCACAGATGAATGAAAACACAACCCTTGTTATATATTAGCACCTTCTTATGACAACTTGTTACGTTGTTTTGACAAGCCAAAAAGTAATTGGATGATGATCAAACACCAAAGTCGTTCAAAAGGTGAAAACTGACTGTCATCCGTTGCACAGTTATACAGTAAAGTCTCGTTATATCGATATTCAAGGGAGTCCGAAAAAATATCGATATAACCGGGACTATCGATATATCCAACCCTGTTTGCATGTAATTTTCTCCATACGTGCATAGAAATAGTATCGATATAACCGGGACTATCGATATATCCGATATCGATATAACGAGACTTTACTGTATATGGAAGCTGCGATCCACCTCTATTATATCTTGTACTGTACAGTCATAACTGTTCATAATTGTCCCTCCACTAGGTGGAGTCAGTGTCCAACCATCAACTGATGTTGGAGCAGGCCAGCCAACTGAGAATTGAGAAGAAGAGAGAAGAACATTTGGCACACCAGAAGCAAGAACAAAAGAACCAAGTAAAACGTTCTCAGTGCTGTATTTTCTTCATCTTTTTGTCACCTTTAACTCATGCATCAATTAATCGGACAATCATTTGTTTTATTTTTTGTGTGTAATTTGCACAAAATGTTTTTTGGGTGAAGAATTACATTATCACATCTAACACTCACGCCACACCTCATTTTGGTTGTAACAGAAAAACATTTACAAAAAGAATGCTATTAGAGCGGCATTAATTTCCAAACGAAAACATCCACATCATTTATGTATGTTTTTGTTGCAGGGTTTGATTTCGGCATTCTTGTGTGTGGAGTTTGCATGTTCTCCCTGACCCTGTGTGGGTTTTCTTTTGATAATCTGGTTTCTTCCTTCATTCCAAAAACATGAATGGCAGGTTAATAGAAGACTCTAAATTGTCCCAAGGTGTGAGTGTGTACCAAACTGTGAGCGCAGATAGTTGTTTGTCTATGTGTGCCCTCCCATTGGCTGGCAACCAGTTCAGGATGGCCCCCGCCTACTGCCCGAGGACAGATGAGATAGGCTCCTGTATTCCCCATGACCCTTGTGAGGATAAATCGATTAGAACATTGATGGTTAGGTTTGCTTCATTATGTGACCAATGGGTGTGTGTGTGCGCGTGTGTGTGCGTGTGTCTGAAGAGTACATATAATCGACAACTAGAATGTTTGTGAGTAATAAATAGTCTAAAAGGACAAAAGGAGACACATAGTGTTGACTATTATCCACAAGAGGTAATTTTTAAACAGTTGTAGAGTTGGGCAGGAGTGTATCAATATTTTCAATATAAAGTTCAAAGCAACATGTAGCCTTACATAAGCTTTTATAAAATATTTTTTTGAGTATGGTGTATTAAATCCAGGATTTGAACGCAAGTAGGTGTACTGAAGCATAAGATCTAGCCTGGGCATACTGAAGCACAGGATCTAGTCTGTGAAACATTTGTTTGATTTCATAACCAAGCAAGTTTTGTTTTAACATAACCACCGTAAGTTGCAGCCCACACTAATTGTCATGACTCCTATCAAGGGATGTGTCCAAAACCAATTTAAAGGAGTCAATATATATATAAAAAGCGCACATTCTTTAAATCACACACGAAGGGTAATCTATAAAAAAACTTTGCATTGCATTTTGCTTGGATAATTTCATCATTCGCTTGTACTGATAATTATCCACTTGTCTTTAGCTGTTTCAGGCAGAGCAGAGACTGCAGAGGTTGCAGCAACAGTTGAAAGACATGCGACAGGCTGCATCCGATGCCAGTCCCGATCGTAAGTTTTGCTCCGTGGTTCATAGATTTACTATCAAGACGACCTGGTGTCAAAATGTCTTTTTCTATTGGATCTGATCATACTATGGGCTCACTACTTTTTTTTCTTAAAATTTCTGTTTGAAATGCAATCATTTTTCAAAAGTATTAAGCAATGGCTATCCCCAGACTTAATGAAAAGGCTCGAAGAGGAGATCAAGATCAACTCATACATGGTCTCTGAGAAACTCCCTAAAGAATTGGAGGTGCACAGGCGTACGGTCCAATATCTTCAGAAAGTGGCAGCTGAGCCCGCCATGGGTCACGGTGACCTTCTCGAACTCGGTCAAAAGGTCAAGCGCGGGAAACTACTGTGAAGTCTGTATTCTCTTACCGTTGCATAACTTATTAAAATTGCCTTTTTTGTTTTTGCAGATTAAAGTGGTTGACACTCAGATAAATCAAATGATTGAGAAGAAGATGATGAGAAGTGACCCTATAGATGACAAACTCACTTTGTACAGACAGCAGGTGATTGCCCCGGACCATTCAAGTTGGTCTTTGCCCATATAGTTAATGCCAAGCACTGCATGCTTTCTTTCATTTAATATGCACTGTATGGAATAAGCATATGATTTGTTTGATTTTTGTTTCTTTTCCTCTTTGCATGCAGAATAACATTTGTGATGTCCGATTTTTGTCACTCACAAACTACAGTACCTGGCTCACAATCTCTCTTCAAGTTGGCAATCTCAAATTTCTCCAAACCAAGCGTATCGAAAGAGCCTCAGTTTATGCACTTGGGTAGAAGAATGCGTGGCTTGTTTAAAAGTGTGAAACTGATTTCTCCAAAATATCTTTTACATGAAAGATTAAATTCTGAGAAATCCCCGAACCATTTAATGATGACCAGATGTCATTCTCTTGTTTTAGGATTCCCTCAAAAGTTGCACATTTGCTTTGATGTCCATTGTAATCTTGACTCTGGCAGGCCTCCATTATCATCCGTAAGAAGGAAGCAAAAGCCGAAGAGCTGCAGGAAGCAAGGGAGGAGTTAGCAGCTGCAGAGCGAGAGCTGAAACATCGGGCTAGCCAGGCACTGTCCTCCACTGGAGAAGAGATCATCCGGGGTGACGAGGTACACTTCTGCACGTGTCTCCAGCATCCATAAATTAATCCACTAATTTGTTTTAAAATATGAACAATAATCAATGAAAAAGTTTCTTCAGCTGTCATCTGTACTTCTTTGAACACCTTCAAAGAAGTACAGATAACGGCTGAAGACACCTTTTCATCGATGGACCACTCCTGTACGACTGAGAGCTTACACGGGACGTATGAACAATAATCAAAATGTTGTGGGAGTTTTTAATGGAAAACTTGAGCTGGATTGCATAAGCAGGGGTCAAGATTAAGTATTTTGATAACATCACTCATTTCAATGTACTTGTGTATATTCGACCACAGAAAACGCAAAATGCTATTTCTGGTCCATTCCAAACGTGGATGCCTCACTGTCTTAACAGTACTCACCCCCCCCCCCCATCCCCACGTTCTCATAAAGATCTATTAATAGAATCCAACTGAGATGAACCAGCACAAGAAACTTGGACTGACCAAAATATCTGGAAGTCACCTTTTACCAAAATATTTTATGCTACTCACTTAAATCAACTTAACACTTTAAATAGACTGGGAGGCCTATAAAATGTTTCCTCGTTGAAGCGCATGACAAGCTACTGCCAAAGTCGCTGTTGATATCCTCTTGCTGAGTACTTCTGGATTACGGACAGGGAAACTATAAAATGTGAAGATGTGTCAGAGAAATGACAGTCAGACACCGTGGACAGAGACTCGGAACTAGAAAGATTGTCCCTACTGCCGGCAGGAAATGCAGTCATCAATGACATACGTCTGAATTCTGCGCCCCTCTGCCAAGCTATTTATTGAGAGTATATGTAAATTAAAGTGATACATTAGTAAGACATAGTTTTCTTGATTAGAATACCACGCCTCTGGACGTTCTGGGCACCACAGCTGTAAGCAATAAAACATTGTTGTTGGGGTAATTCGCTATACGAACATCTTTAAACGTCTTTTTGCATCGTGTTGTTTTTCTTGGACTTCCTGATACGTCATATCATGCCTGCCTTTACATGATGCCACATCCTATTACGTCACATCCTAATACGTCACATCCTGTCCGTCTTGTACAAATGCTCTCCCAGCGCGTCTATCTCTCTTTTCTCTCTGTCTCCCCTCAACCGACCTCACAATGTCCCTGCTGTCTACAAGATTAAAATAATTATTCTGTTCAACACCTGGCTTCCTGCTGATTTCACCATCCCACTTCTAACACCCTGAAGAGCGGTGAACCAGGAACGAACGATCACTTTTAACCCATCAGTTGTGTTTCCCATGAACTGATAAATTTGTAATCTGGCGGTTGTGCAGGATGTTCAAGCCGTAAATAATTTTGGTGATAAAGGAGTATCCCAAGTCAAGGCCGGATCTCCTAGACCTAGATGAAGCTGACAGTTTACCTTGCTGTGTCTGTTTCACTCAGATTTACTGTGGCCATCTGCGCCTTGACTTTGGGCCTATCGTTTGGTTGGCCAGCTAAGCACTTTTAAACATGATAACTTCTTATTCTCCATCAGGATGGAATCTCTGTGTTTCTTCTATTCATTCTGTGAGGTTACATAAAGGAAGGGACAGTTCACAACAAGCCACATTATTTTCAGCATTTTGCCCGTGTGTGTGTGTGTGTGTGTGTGTGTGTGTGTGTGTGTGTGTGTGTGTGTGTGCGTGTGTGTGTGTGTGTGTGTGTGTGTGTGTGTGTGTGTGTGTGTGTGTGTGTGTGTGTGTGTGTGTGTGTGTGTGTGTGTGTGTGTGTGTGTGTGTAGGCTCGTGTTTTTAAATGCATGCCTACATGCATGTCTGAGATTATGACGTCAGTACTTTTTGATTGTTCACATAATACTACACAGGTCTGATTTGTGACCTCACCAACCTGCTAGTGTGGCAGAAGATTATTTTTGTATTTTTTCTCTGATTACGTCCACTTCACAAACATTTCTACATAGCATTGGGCATCAGTTCACAGACACATCACCTTGCCCTCAACTATATATGTATGCATCACCCATATTGGGAAAAAAATGATGCTTTGGAATCGGGAGGAAAACAGCTCATTGGAAAGGGTCTTTTGCTTCTGACAAAAATACAAGTGCAATGTTCTCACTGTAAAATAACTTCAAGTAGATTTATCCTCTTTTGTTCTCAGAAATTAATCAGTTGAACATTCTAGTGGAGAAAATGTATTTGTGACAAAATGAATTAATAAATTATTAGTTATTTTGACTGTTACATGTGTAACTGAAGGATTCAGTTACGCATGCTCAACATCAGAGGGTATTAACATGCACTAATTGGCTAGTGTCTTCATTTTCAAGGGTCTTTTATAACCTTCTTCCTTCTATGTCTAAAGTGTTGATAAGAAATCAGTTGTAGTAACAAAGAGGGCCCTTTGGTCCGATATGCGGGTGAACTTAATGGGAACAGTTTTTTCCAGCGCTGCTGAGCAGCATCCTCCTGAGTTGGGTCCGCCAACCAGAGTGGCGACGATCACTTTTATCAGAGGTATTTTCCGTTCTGCTGATTGCCTCAACACCTGCCACCCATCAAATGTAGCAACAGGACTGCGTCTGGTCAGCGCTGGATAGACGATAACCAGTAAAGTTTATCAACTGAGCACATCACACTGCTTAAATATAGTGGTGTTGTAGTTCAGAGGTGATCACTATTTTGTGTTTGGAACATGTTCTCTCTGTTGCTGGTTCGTGGCTCATACAGTATATGTACTTTTGTACATTTGTACACCTTATTTTAGAGTGAGCGTGCATGTTATGGGTGTGCTGCTTGTTTGGTAGCAGGATTCCTTTTGGGAACATACTGTTAAGAACAAACACTATGGAGTATTATTCGACACTGTTAAGTCCTCTGTCAGCCACGACTGCCCTTGATATCCTAAAATACACACAGAATATACTCTTTGAACCGCCCCCTCCACCCACTGTCTTCGATGACGCTTCTCGGGTCCCCAAAGGACATGAAGCACATTCTGTATTTTCTGGGACTGTTCTCCCGTGTCCTTGTTCATTTATAGCTGCTCTTCATTGTGGAGGAGCCTCACTGTGTCCCAGTAGGCAGACAGACCGACAATCGGGGTGGGGCCCAGCCCCACGTCCACTTGCTGCAGAGATTTTGCCATTGCTCGACGTAGCTTGGCTGAACAGATCGAGTGACCATGCCAGATCATGGCATGGGCCCCAGGGTGCTCCCGGGGGAATCTGCTGTTTTCTAAAGCCTTTCCTCTCCTGACCTTTATCGAGGCACTGATAGGCAAATGTAATGCTTGAAGTTAGCAGGGTCCTTTAAAATACTACAAAGATTTTGTGTATCGGTACACAAGAGTTATGTGATAAAATTGGGCATGGGGATAACAGAAAAAAAACATATTTTCAGGTGTCTAAGGTGCACCGGAGTATAAGGCACACCCCCAATGAATGGTGTATTTTCAAACTTTTTCCTTATCTAAGGCACACCGGACTATAAGGCGCACCATCAATGAATGAAAAGAGTTTTCCAAATATCATATAGAAATATATACAAGTTTTCCAAATATAAGTCATGCCACTTTATAAGGCGCTATAGTAGAGGCTGGGGTTATGCACGACTTCTTCTACAGGAGGAAAACTAAGTCAGTGGCTGCTGACAGTAGTTGAGAAACCTGTTATGGCTCAACATTACTTCATATATCAGGCACACCTGCGTATAAGGCGCAGGCTCATCTTTTGAAGAAAACGATGGTTTTTAGGTGCGCCTTATACACCGGAAAATACGATACAATCAAATAAATTAGCATTTAATGGATTTCCAATCTGTGTCCCACTTTTTAGACTTTAGACCAAAACTATTTTGTTGATGCATGTTAATCAAAATCAAACAATATGACCCCTAGCCAGTATCAAATAGTCTTTTTGTTCTCTCATAGCTGAAACGTTTGGTGGTGAAACTACGAAGCAAGGGTACAGTATACAAGAAGAAACGTCAAGAAATTGCAGAGCTGAAAGCGGAGTATGGAGTTCTACAACGGACGGAGGAGATTCTCAAGCAAAGGCATGAGGCTGTCCAAGAGAAACTGGTAACTACAAATGATCCCCAGAGGAGAAGGAAAACCCAAGCAATGTGTGTTCATGACTTCTATCATTTCTTGCATGGCACTGCATATGAAACATCCACTAGCAAGCGATGTAGTCCCCCGACAGACTATTTTGCTACTGATTAGTAGCCAGTTTGGCACGTAGCCTTAGGGCAAAGGCATTGGGTAAAATCTCTATGGACCAATGCAGGAAGTGCTCTTTCCTTTGCCACAAAAGCTCAATTGCCCATGAGCAAGGCACTCAACATCTAACTGCACACCCTGTGCTTCACATTGGCTGCCTCGCTCCAAATGCTCCGTTTGCATTTGATCTCCCCATTCACATTGGCCACGTTAACGCTGGTGTGCTGGAAGCATCCTGGAAATCGCTTCACACCTCTTTGTGGTCCCAGCGCCTGACTTGTTGATAGGCCGTCTGAAAGAAGCCATGCAGAGCTGCTATTTTCGACAGCTGCATCTGCTGCCCCTGCTCTTTCTGCATCTCTCAGAGGCAGTTGTTAAGCAGACAGTTTTCAGTCTCATCTTTTTGTGTGTGACTGGTTAGTAGCTCTCTTAGTCTACAGAAGGAAACTTCTCTTCTTAAATGTGACATTGGGCTTCATTGGATTCAGATTTGCATGTACAAACATGGGGACATAAAAGTGTGGACATTGATCTCCTAACTTTCCACTACGCATTTTTGTGTGTCTGGGTCGTCTCAGTGTGTAACAATTGGTGCTCGCCTCTCCCGGTGTAGTTTTTAGGAGTAGACTATGCATAGTTTTTGACGCAATATGGCACAACATAGGGACATACCTGCTCATTTAATTGCCACATACTCAGCAAGTTAAAGCAGGCCTTTTATGTCATCACCTCTTCCTGAAAATGACAGGGACCCATCGATTTGGTCATGTTTGTTGCTCTCACCCACCAACACTTCTGATTCCTTCAGATCAAACTTTGTTTTACTTTTACTGCTGTAAATATGGGACATGAGCTCTCTTGATATTTTGTCTGCAAAAAATGTTTGGGAGAATACAATCTGATTTTAGTAAGTGCATTTGTCACGCATTAATCATGAGAACTGAGGTTTTACTCTTATTTCACATTTCATCAGTGGCCAGGTATTCAAGAGACCCATTTATTACTTCCCTCAACTTTTTTTGCCTCCAGTACAGTTACTTTTTTCGCTGGACAGCTCTGGGGCCATTGTGCTTTTTTGCGCCTGTAATGGAAAGCATCTTCACAGCCCCGCTTTGTTCAGTGGAAAGGTCAGTGCTGTTGGACAGTCTGCGGTTGGATGGATGCATGGCTTGAGGAGCCCGCGATAAGAAAGCAGCAGGATGGATTCGATGACAGCCGTGTAGAAATGTTGCAGCACCTCCTGTGGCAGGCCATGCTTCTTTAGCAGCCTCAGGAAGTACATTCTCTGTTGGGCCTTTTTCAGAATAGAGTTGGTGTTGACCTCCCACTTCATGTCCTGGGAGACTGTGATTCCCAGAAACTTGAAGGTCTCAACGGTTGACACAAGGCAGTTGGATAGTGTGAGGGGTAGCTGTGGTGATGGATGTTTCCTGAAGTCCACGATCATCTCAACTGTCTTGAGCGTGTTCAGCTCCAGGTTGTGACGGCTGCACCAGAGCTCCAGCTGCTCCACTTGTTGTCGGTACGCAGACTCGTCGCCGTCTTTGATGAGACCGTGGTGTCATCTGCGAACTTTATGAATTTGACAGCTGGGTGTGTTGAGGTGCAGTCGTTCGTGTAGAGAGAGAAGAGCAATGGAGAGAGGACGCATCCCTGCGGGGCTCCAGTGCTCGTGGTTCGTGTTGTGGATGATATATTTCCCAGTCTGACCTGTTGTGTCCGTCCTGTCAGGAAGCTGAGGGTCCACTGGCAGATCGTGGGGGACACACCAAGCTGGAGAAGTTTGGGGATGAGGAGTTCTGGGATGATGGTATTGAACGCAGAGCTGTAGTCCACAAACAGGATCCTTGCGTAGGTTCCTGTGTTGTCAAGGTGGTCGAGGATGTGATGCAGTCCAATGTTGACTGCATCCTCCACAGACCTGTTTGCCCGGTAGGCAAACTGAAGAGGATCTAGCAGAGGTCCGGTGATGTTCTTTAGTATGTGGAACTGTCGCGGCTTGGAATTGAAGCGGATTTATGTGCGACAGGAGATGTGAGACAATGTCTTTTCGTCAATGGATGCTACAGCTTCGTGTTTGCTTTCAACATTTAGCTTGTAGTAGACGTACAAATTCCACCATGACGTCCCTGATCCACTGCTGACATGGATGCTTTGACCCTCTCCTCTCAACTAGAACTGCTTCATGTCATCACAAAGAGGGTACAGCAAGTCCTGAAGAATGAATGACTCTATGTCTTTGTCTCTTTGTGTTGTCATATTTGTTATTTTTTCAATTTGTTTTTCTCCCAAGATGGCGGCGCGTGAACACGCAGCGGCTCCCCTCTCCCGGCAAATTGGCGTTTTCATGTTTATGTTTGTTAAAGTAATTATAAGTGCCTTGCATGCTGGGTCCGAGAGGACAGTAATTTCATCTGTGCTGTATGTCATGCATATTAGCATATTTGACAATAAAGCTGACTTTGACTTTGACTTTTGACTCATGTTAAACTGTGGACTCATCGACTTCATTTGTTTTATTGGGTTGAATGAATGTATCCATAGGGTCTGTTTACCACGGACACATATACACATAGTGTATATGTGTAACAACAAAACTCCCCAACAAAAAAAAAAAACACATAGTGTACACTATGTGTTCTTATTTCTGGTATCCCCAACGCTTATTCTCAGGTAAAACTGATTCTAAATAAATGATCCGGCATGAAATAAAGGCAACCATGCTGGTTTATGGTTAAGATGGTGAGCACAAGAGTCAATTATGCAGTATCTGCTTTCGCTGACATGTTTTGTCATTAACTTGTCACATTTCTCTCCCTTTTGTTTTTGAAGCAAACTGTGGAAGCTGAGAAGGGTATCTCTGGCTACAGCAATACTCAGGAGGAATTAGAGAGAGTGTCAGCCATCAAAAGCGAGCTCGATGAAAAGAAGGGCCGCACTCTTGATGACATGTCTGAAATGGTAACATTAGTTTATCATGGCACCATTGGGATATCTGCTATCAGTGTTTTTTATAATTCTACTGTATTGATGAGGAAATATGTTGATCTTTTAATTAATACTACAAAGTACCTGTGTGTGCTTGTGTGTGTGTGTGTCTACCAAAAATGTGGGTTTATTGATGAAGCATGGACCACGTGGCTTAACCAGTTTAATCAGGCTAAGTCAGTTGATCCATTTGTTTCGATGTTTCTATTTTATTTTTGATTATTCATATTGTAATTAGGTGTTCACCCTAACGCTAGGCTCAAGCAGGGCGTGTATTATGATACGTATTTGAATTAAGTTGGTGAAATGATATTTCTAATATGGCAACAAAAAATAACGAGTATGTAAAAGAGAAAAGTTCCACACGTTTCTGGTCGAATATTTCCTTTACTGCCATATTTTCCTATGATATACATGTTTGTGTGGTGCATACATGTAATCATGGTATTTACAAAAAGTACTCTGCTTTTGGCCACGGTTTGACTTTAATTGTGAACAATATACATCCGTTATCCAAACCCTTAACCTTAACTGGGGCGAGGCCATACTGGAGCCTATAAGCTATGTATTTACTATCTATAAAGTGTATTTAAAGAGATGAAAAAATGTCATTGTGAATTTCTCTGTTTTTATTAGGTGAAGCAGTTAAATTCGGTGATAGTGGAGAAGAAGTCAGCTCTCGCTCCCATTATCAAAGAGCTTAGGTCTCTGAGGCAGCAGTGTCAGGTGAGCATTACAAAACAAAAACAAAAAAATACAATTCTATAATGTCTTTTAAAATGAAAAATATTGCATGCAATGACTCCTGTAAATTTGGTAGAATGCAGGATGGCAATGGCATGTAAACTACGAATAAACATTTGACACCAAGGAAGCCACTGGGATGAACCATAAATGTATTCAAAATTTGTGATGAAATAGCTGAAATTATTAATTTATAACTGATTTCTGTTGGACATGTGTATCATTTTTTATCATGACAGGGTATTTTAACAATCATTTACATGCTCCAGAAATACAATGCTTGATGGGAATGCCCCCGCATTGCTGCACTAAAGGCGGAGGATTAAATTTTCCTACATGTGTTCCATCTTCCTCTTCAGTGGCTAAAGGTTCACCAATGAAACGCTGCAACTGAAGGACAAAAATAGACTTTGTAAGAGGCCTTTGTTGGTTAAATAGCTCAAAGTGACTCCTTGTTTTGAGGGTTGCTATTCTTGCACATTGTTGAAATTGGTGTATTTTTCTATGAATTGGGGTGGAAAAGTGATTTATTCTTCTATGGTTGCTCTACTGTATTAACCTCCTGCTCCAACATCATAATAGGTGTTAAATCAGGAGTATGAAGAAAAGAAATCCCAGTACGAAAGTTGCGCTGCTGGTCTGGAGAGCAACAGATCTCGATTGGAACAGGTATAGTGTCTGTTCTACTGTATCTCAAAGTAGAGGCCTTTCAGTTTTTTCTTTGTTCAGACCTCATACTTGTGTTTCTTTGCTGGGTGTGATATAGTACTTAATAGATCATCATTGTTGAATCCATATTTTTTTAATCTTTAAGTGAAATTCCCATTTTGTCTTAGAGACTATTACATTTATGTTTTGATTCTTCACAGGAGGTGAAAGCATTGAGAGAGGAGACTGCTCAGGAGGAAAACAGATATCATTCCATCAACTGCAAGTCTGAGGCAAGAATAAGGAGAAGGCAGCCAAATAAGGCTGCATCCGAGTCAAATATTGCAAATGTAGACTTGAACAATTCTTGCCACATTACATTTCATGCCTTTTTCTCTGCCCTCTGCCCCTCTTAGTGACCCCACTTGACAAGGACATAGCCAAATAGTTCACACTAAACCGGCTGTTATTAGCAAATAATGATTCTTTTGCATTAAACTGCTCTGCTCCTTAATTGCCAAAAGAACTAAATAACCACACCGTCAAGCAGTGGTTGACGTAAAACATTATGATGGCAAAACATAAGCAGCCATACAGTGCATATTAAAATGTCCAATAGCAATCCTGAATACTAAACTTCAGGAGAGCATTGTTCTTTAGTTTTCATGTTTCATATTTAAAAAAAGTGCAAATCATTTGATTTCAGCATCTCAACGGTTAATACTTTCCAAATTCATTAGACCCCCACAAATGACAAGTGGTACTTGTGTTTTTGGTAAAAAAGAGGACATTTGTGTACATCAGCTCAGGTTTAGGAAAACTGATCCACATTTTTGGCTTATGTGTTTACATGTTTCAAATCAAATATTAATCTAGTCATTGCTTCACTTAGAGTGTCACTAAAGTATTTGGAAGTCTTCTCAACCGTGCCAAAACCCTAAAACCGGATGAGGATTAATAATTCCCAAATATACAGTTTAGAATAATTATATGTCAAAAATACAAATACGAGTAGCATAGTCCTTCCAAAAAAATGTGTTCTGTGCTTTAATACATCTGTGTAAGCTCTCAGTCGTACAGGAGTGGTCCATCGATGAGAAGGTTTCTTCAGCCGTCATCTGTACAAAAGTGAAGGTTTCGGACGTTTCGCCTCCTATCCAAGAGGCTTCGACAGCGAACTAAAGTGTGACTGGTCGTATCGGCCCCATTTATATATCCCTAATGTCCAGACATGGTGGCGCCGGACACAGCTATGATAGGTCCCTACTCTCAGGTTGGGGGGGGCAAGGGACCCCTCCCTGTGGCCCCACTGATTGTTCCTACATTCCTGACTAACGACTGGCCTATTACCCCCACTCCCCCCGGTATCACCTCATCAGCATAACGACCCTCATCAGCATTGCGAAAGTTGCCTAACCTGTTTTGCCTAAGCAGGCTATTGTATGAACGATCCAAATTGAACCTCACCCCACCAGACCGGTTTAATGAAGGATTTTGTTGTTTTATAAGAATCGCTTCTTTTACCCCCCTTTCAAACCATCTATGTTCTTTCGCTAAGATTTTAACCTCATTGTCATCAAATGAGTGGTTGCTAGCTTTTAGGTGCAAATGTACTGCCGATTGAGGCCCACTAGTATTATCCCTGCGATGTTGATAAAGTCTTTTTTTGAGAATTTGTTGAGTCTCCCCAATGTACTGCTCTTTACAATTTTCATTCTTACAATGTATGGAATAAACTACATTACTTTGTTTTTCATTTGGTAGCCTATCTTTTGGATGCACTAATTTTTGCCTTAACGTGTTTATCGGTTTGAAATAAGTAGGAATTTTATGTTGCCAAAGGACTCTTTGTAATTTTTCAGAAACTCCTGCAATGTACGGTACTGCTACTCCTCTCCTTTTTGAATCTTGAGAATTATTGGTTTCGTTCGCTATTCTTTCTTTCTGACATTTGTTGAATGACCACTGAGGGTACCCACAGTTAGTGAGTGCTCTCCTGATATGTTTTGACTCCTTTTCTCTACCTTCAGTGCTAGTTGGTATTAGTTTAGCCCTATGCTGGAGGGTTCTGATAACTCCTAGTTTATGTTGTAAAGGGTGGTTAGAGTCAAAAAGTAAGTATTGGTCAGTGTGCGTAGCCTTCCTAAAGACTTCTGTTTTTAGCGCTCTGTCCTCTTTTATAATTACTTTACAATCCAAGAAGGCTAGTTGGTTCTCTTGAATGTCCTCACGAGTAAATTTAATGTTGAAGTCTACAGAGTTGAGGCTCACCAGTTTCACCCATAGTGGCTAATCTTTACATGGAAGAGATGGAGAAACAGGCCCTCGCATCCTTCCCGGGGACAAAACCTAGACACTGGTTTAGATATGTGGACGATACTTTTGTCATAATTAAGAAACAAGAAATTCAATCCTTCACAGATCACCTCAACTCTGTAGACTTCAACATTAAATTTACTCGTGAGGACATTCAAGAGAACCAACTAGCCTTCTTGGATTGTAAAGTAATTATAAAAGAGGACAGAGCGCTAAAAACAGAAGTCTTTAGGAAGGCTACGCACACTGACCAATACTTACTTTTTGACTCTAACCAGCCTTTACAACATAAACTAGGAGTTATCAGAACCCTCCAGCATAGGGCTAAACTAATACCAACTCGCACTGAAGGTAGAGAAAAGGAGTCAAAACATATCAGGAGAGCACTCACTAACTGTGGGTACCCTCAGTGGTCATTCAACAAATGTCAGAAAGAAAGAATAGCGAACGAAACCAATAATTCTCAAGATTCAAAAAGGAGAGGAGTAGCAGTACCGTACATTGCAGGAGTTTCTGAAAAATTACAAAGAGTCCTTTGGCAACATAAAATTCCTACTTATTTCAAACCGATAAACACGTCAAGGCAAAAATTAGTGCATCCAAAAGATAGGCTACCAAATGAAAAACAAAGTAATGTAGTTTATTCCATACATTGTAAGAATGAAAATTGTAAAGAGCAGTACATTGGGGAGACTCAACAAATTCTCAAAAAAAGACTTTATCAACATCGCAGGGATAATACTAGTGGGCCTCAATCGGCAGTACATTTGCACCTAAAAGCTAGCAACCACTCATTTGACGACAATGAGGTTAAAATCTTAGCGAAAGAACATAGATGGTTTGAAAGGGGGGTAAAAGAGGCGATTCTTATAAAACAACAAAATCCTTCATTAAACCGGTCTGGTGGGGTGAGGTTCAATTTGGATCGTTCATACAATAGCCTGCTTAGGCAAAACAGGTTAGGCAACTTTCGCAATGCTGATGAGGGTCGTTATGCTGATGAGGTGATACCGGGGGGAGTGGGGGTAACAGGCTAGTCGTTAGTCAGGAATGTAGGAACAATCAGGGAGGGGTCCCTTGCCCCCCCCAACCTGAGAGTAGGGACCTATCATAGCTGTGTCCGGCGCCACCATGTCTGGACATTAGGGATATATAAATGGGGCCGATACGACCAGTCAGACTTTAGTTCGCTGACGAAGCCTCTTGGATAGGAGGCGAAACGTCCGAAACCTTCACTTTTGTACAGATGACGGCTGAAGAAACCTTCTCATCTGTGCTTTAATGTAAACATGTTTTTATCCGTCCATCCTTTTTATAGACCAGATGACCTTTTCAGGATAGGAGGTGAGTTGAAGCGTAATTTAGCGCACTGGTGTCAAAAACTCATTTATGTCATTAGCCACATTGTAGTGACTGTTTCCCTTGGATGGCCATTATGATTGTGAAACCATTGTATACCAGTGTAATCGTGGGTGTGGTAAGAAGAAAATGCTCACAATATCTCATTTTTTACTCACAAGAATTTGAGATTTCCGTACAGATTTTAGCAAGCATCATGGAAGTGTATATGTTTAATTTGCTTCTGCAAGTCACATAAAATGACTTAATGGCGAGATCTTGCCCCTGACCCTTAATTTTGACACCCATGTTGTAGCTGACTATTGGATTGGATTGGATATGCCTTTATTCGTCTCACAGTGGAGAAATTTACATTTCACAGCAGCAAAGTGATGAAAGGAATGAAAGTAGAAAAACAAAATACATGAGCTGCTGGAAAGGCAGCCACTCTCGCGGCGCCGTCTTGAAGTCAAAAGAACAAAAAAACTAAATAACAAATAATATGACAAAACAAAGACACAGAGAGACATTCATTCTTCAGGACTTGCTGTACCCTCTTTGTAATGACATGAAGCAGTTCTGGATGAAAGAGGAGAGGATCAAAGCGTGGGTAAATGAGTATGGGTAAAGGACGGACGACACTCTGGAATGGTCACAAGTTCGTCACTCATAGGTACAGACACATCGTCACTGAGTGGGAACTGAACCCATTACCTGGACCAAAGTCAAGCAAATGCAAGGCTACACAATCAGTGATGTGCTCTTATCCCTCCGATTATTTGTGGTGTTGAAATATAATATGAACAAGAAAATGTAAACACCAAAAAGGCCATTTAATTACTACACATTCCAAAAAATATATTTTATATACTTACATTTTTATCCTTTTTTTTACAGATAAGTCATCGGAGCAAAGCAATTGTGTTCTTCATATTGTAGTATGGAAAATATTTTAATACTGCAGAGGTGTCAAATTCAGGTCCATAAAGTAAAAACCCCTCTACAGTTTGTCTTTAGCCAGAGATGCTTCTACTGAAGTTGAGTGTTGTTTATTTGCCATTTCAAAAGAAGTACCTGTAACGAGAGACAAACTGTGAGAGCACTCACTAACTGTGGGTACCCTCAGTGGTCATTCAACAAATGTCAGAAAGAAAGAATAGCGAACGAAACCAATAATTCTCAAGATTCAAAAAGGAGAGGAGTAGCAGTACCGTACATTGCAGGAGTTTCTGAAAAATTACAAAGAGTCCTTTGGCAACATAAAATTCCTACTTATTTCAAACCGATAAACACGTCAAGGCAAAAATTAGTGCATCCAAAAGATAGGCTACCAAATGAAAAACAAAGTAATGTAGTTTATTCCATACATTGTAAGAATGAAAATTGTAAAGAGCAGTACATTGGGGAGACTCAACAAATTCTCAAAAAAAGACTTTATCAACATCGCAGGGATAATACTAGTGGGCCTCAATCGGCAGTACATTTGCACCTAAAAGCTAGCAACCACTCATTTGACGACAATGAGGTTAAAATCTTAGCGAAAGAACATAGATGGTTTGAAAGGGGGGTAAAAGAGGCGATTCTTATAAAACAACAAAATCCTTCATTAAACCGGTCTGGTGGGGTGAGGTTCAATTTGGATCGTTCATACAATAGCCTGCTTAGGCAAAACAGGTTAGGCAACTTTCGCAATGCTGATGAGGGTCGTTATGCTGATGAGGTGATACCGGGGGGAGTGGGGGTAATAGGCCAGTCGTTAGTCAGGAATGTAGGAACAATCAGGGAGGGGTCCCTTGCCCCCCCCAACCTGAGAGTAGGGACCTATCATAGCTGTGTCCGGCGCCACCATGTCTGGACATTAGGGATATATAAATGGGGCCGATACGACCAGTCAGACTTTAGTTCGCTGACGAAGCCTCTTGGATAGGAGGCGAAACGTCCGAAACCTTCACTTTTGTACAGATGACGGCTGAAGAAACCTTCTCATCTGTGCTTTAATGTAAACATGTTTTTATCCGTCCATCCTTTTTATAGACCAGATTACCTTTTCAGGATCGGAGGTGAGTTGAAGCGTAATTTAGCGCACTGGTGTCAAAAACTCATTTATGTCATTAGCCACATTGTAGTGACTGTTTCCCTTGGATGGCCATTATGATTGTGAAACCATTGTATACCAGTGTAATCGTGGGTGTGGTAAGAAGAAAATGCTCACAATATCTCATTTATTACTCACAAGAATTTGAGATTTCCGTACAGATTTTAGCAAGCATCATGGAAGTGTATATGTTTAATTTGCTTCTGCAAGTCACATAAAATGACTTAATGGCGAGATCTTGCCCCTGACCCTTAATTTTGACACCCATGTTGTAGCTGACTATTGGATTGGATTGGATATGCCTTTATTCGTCTCACAGTGGAGAAATTTACATTTCACAGCAGCAAAGTGATGAAAGGAATGAAAGTAGAAAAACAAAATACATGAGCTGCTGGAAAGGCAGCCACTCTCGCGGCGCCGTCTTGAAGTCAAAAGAACAAAAAAACTAAATAACAAATAATATGACAAAACAAAGACACAGAGAGACATTCATTCTTCAGGACTTGCTGTACCCTCTTTGTAATGACATGAAGCAGTTCTGGATGAAAGAGGAGAGGATCAAAGCGTGGGTAAATGAGTATGGGTAAAGGACGGACGACACTCTGGAATGGTCACAAGTTCGTTACTCATAGGTACAGACACATCGTCACTGAGTGGGAACTGAACCCATTACCTGGACCAAAGTCAAGCAAATGCAAGGCTACACAATCAGTGATGTGCTCTTATCCCTCCGATTATTTGTGGTGTTGAAATATAATATGAACAAGAAAATGTAAACACCAAAAAGGCCATTTAATTACTACACATTCCAAAAAATATATTTTATATACTTACATTTTTATCCTTTTTTTTACAGATAAGTCATCGGAGCAAAGCAATTTTGTTCTTCATATTGTAGTATGGAAAATATTTTAATACTGCAGAGGTGTCAAATTCAGGTCCATAAAGTAAAAACCCCTCTACAGTTTGTCTTTAGCCAGAGATGCTTCTACTGAAGTTGAGTGTTGTTTATTTGCCATTTCAAAAGAAGTACCTGTAACGAGAGACAAACTGTGAGGGGGTTTCTATTTTCTAGACCTGAATTTCAGACCTGCAAAGCTGTGAATCCACATTTTGAGCAGCTTCTGAGGATAGGGTTTGTTGTTGGTATCAAAGCAAACATTGTAGGTAACAATACACTACTGCTGTATTAGCCATAGCATCAGTGATAATCCATACTCAGTTTCCCCGCAAATGAAAAAAAAATGGAAATAGCCTCGCACTTGATAGTTTTTACCTTTACACATAAAGTTCAATGAAAAGGAAATTTTCCCTCGACTCAAATATTGTCTTTTCTTGCCCTTTCCAATCAAATTGTGAATTCATGTGGCAAATCACTATTTGAAGAAAGTTGAGTTCATTTTTGCTGGCCACACCCAGACCAGATTTCCGCCGGACCTGTTTCATCAAGAAGTAACTTGCAGAAAACCTGTTTGTCAAAATGAAATTGACCAAAAGATTTCTGTCAAAAATGTCCAAATCACTTCACATAATCTCTTAATCACAGGTGTCAAAATCCAGTCCTCGAGGAGTACAATGCTGTGTCTAAAACACGCATGTTTTAGATGTCTCCGTCCAGCCACACACCCGATTCAAATTATCAGGCCCAGTTTGCTGATGAGCTGATCGATTGATTAAGGTGTGTTGAGGGAGGGAAATATCAAAAACAGGCAGTATAGTAGCCGTCAAGGCTCAGATGACAAGCCCAATGGTACGACACCCATGCGTTATCGTTTGATTTTTTTTTCTTCAGTCAAGAATACTAAAAGTGACCAGATGAATGTACAACATTTATGATGTTTTCGAGGCTTGCTCGGAAAAACATGTTATAACATGTTATACATTTTCTCATAATTTTAAGGGCTGTGTAGGGACATATTCAACTATGCCCCTGCCTGTAAACATGAGTCTCCCATCTCTGACTTTCACAGGTCATTGAGATGCAAATACAGCGGGTAGCTGAGGAGATGAAGGCCTACGTGTCCTCTGATGTTCAGGAGAAGAAAAAGGCCATCAGGTGAGCCCACTGAGTCAGGCCAACCAGCTGCTTTAATACCCTCCGGAAGCCCCTCTTCAATCACAGTCAGTTGAGGTGACACCCCTTGTTATTTCATTCCACATTAAAGAGGCATCATGACTTTCTTACCACAGACGATGGAAGCAAAATATGGGTTAAGGGTTTATGAGAAACCATACCAAAAATAGTAGGTGAGCTCTCTTGAATTTTCTATGGCCTGCATGTGAAATATGCCATTGTTTGTAGGGAAGTGTACATGAAGAACATTGCTGAGCAGGAGCTACTTGGTAAGGTGAGACATTTGCTGTCTATTTCTTAGCAAAAAGTATGTTCTATTGGTATATGAGGTGGTATGTTTAAAAATATGAATATGCCTTTGTATCCTTTTTCCACGCCGACTGCAGAAGTTACGTGAGAAACAGAAGCTGGTAAGGGAGAGCCACGGCGCTAACATGGAGCAGATGAAGATGTGGCAAGACTTGGAGCAGCTGATGGAATGCAAGAGACAGTGCTTCATAAGAGTACAGAATGAGGCATCTGTCGGTCAGGTCATCCAAGAAGGAGGAGAGGATAGGTTGGTGCTGTGAGGGTTAACATGATGTTGCTGGCATGTAAACTTAGTTTAAACCCCCCTGTGCTATTAATTTAAATGCTTTGTAATAATGCATAATGAGTTGTCTTACATGAGGAGCATGATAAAAAATTGAGTTTTGAAAGGTGCTGATAAATTTATTATTATTATTATTATTATTATTATTATTATTATTATTATTATTATTATATGATTATTATTAATTTATCTTATGACATCATTTGAGATTTTCAAGCATCATGGAAGTGTATATGTTTAATTTGCTTCTGCAAGTCACATAAAATGACTTAATGGCGAGATCTTGCCCCTGACCCTTAATTTTGACACCCATGTTGTAGCTGACTATTGGATTGGATTGGATATGCCTTTATTCGTCTCACAGTGGAGAAATTTACATTTCACAGCAGCAAAGTGATGAAAGGAATGAAAGTAGAAAAACAAAATACATGAGCTGCTGGAAAGGCAGCCACTCTCGCGGCGCCGTCTTGAAGTCAAAAGAACAAAAAAACTAAATAACAAATAATATGACAAAACAAAGACACAGAGAGACATTCATTCTTCAGGACTTGCTGTACCCTCTTTGTAATGACATGAAGCAGTTCTGGATGAAAGAGGAGAGGATCAAAGCGTGGGTAAATGAGTATGGGTAAAGGACGGACGACACTCTGGAATGGTCACAAGTTCGTCACTCATAGGTACAGACACATCGTCACTGAGTGGGAACTGAACCCATTACCTGGACCAAAGTCAAGCAAATGCAAGGCTACACAATCAGTGATGTGCTCTTATCCCTCCGATTATTTGTGGTGTTGAAATATAATATGAACAAGAAAATGTGAACACCAAAAAGGCCATTTAATTACTACACATTCCAAGAAATATATTTTATATACTTACATTTTTATCCTTTTTTTTACAGATAAGTCATCGGAGCAAAGCAATTGTGTTCTTCATATTGTAGTATGGAAAATATTTTAATACTGCAGAGGTGTCAAATTCAGGTCCATAAAGTAAAAACCCCTCTACAGTTTGTCTTTAGCCAGAGATGCTTCTACTGAAGTTGAGTGTTGTTTATTTGCCATTTCAAAAGAAGTACCTGTAACGAGAGACAAACTGTGAGGGGGTTTCTATTTTCTAGACCTGAATTTCAGACCTGCAAAGCTGTGAAGCCACATTTTGAGCAGCTTCTGAGGATAGGGTTTGTTGTTGGTATCAAAGCAAACACTGTAGGTAACAATACACTACTGCTGTATTAGCCATAGCATCAGTGATAATCCATACTCAGTTTCCCCGCAAATGAAAAAAAAATGGAAATAGCCTCGCACTTGATAGTTTTTACCTTTACACATAAAGTTCAATGAAAAGGAAAATTTCCCTCGACTCAAATATTGTCTTTTCTTGCCCTTTCCAATCAAATTGTGAATTCATGTGGCAAATCACTATTTGAAGAAAGTTGAGTTCATTTTTGCTGGCCACACCCAGACCAGATTTCCGCCGGACCTGTTTCATCAAGAAGTAACTTGCAGAAAACCTGTTTGTCAAAATGAAATTGACCAAAAGATTTCTGTCAAAAATGTCCAAATCACTTCACATAATCTCTTAATCACAGGTGTCAAAATCCAGTCCTCGAGGAGTACAATGCTGTGTCTAAAACACGCATGTTTTAGATGTCTCCGTCCAGCCACACACCCGATTCAAATTATCAGGCCCAGTTTGCTGATGAGCTGATCGATTGATTAAGGTGTGTTGAGGGAGGGAAATATCAAAAACAGGCAGTATAGTAGCCGTCAAGGCTGAGATGACAAGCCCAATGGTACGACACCCATGCGTTATCGTTTGATTTTTTTTTCTTCAGTCAAGAATACTAAAAGTGACCAGATGAATGTACAACATTTATGATGTTTTCGAGGCTTGCTCGGAAAAACATGTTATAACATGTTATACATTTTCTCATAATTTTAAGGGCTGTGTAGGGACATATTCAACTATGCCCCTGCCTGTAAACATGAGTCTCCCATCTCTGACTTTCACAGGTCATTGAGATGCAAATACAGCGGGTAGCTGAGGAGATGAAGGCCTACGTGTCCTCTGATGTTCAGGAGAAGAAAAAGGCCATCAGGTGAGCCCACTGAGTCAGGCCAACCAGCTGCTTTAATACCCTCCGGAAGCCCCTCTTCAATCACAGTCAGTTGAGGTGACACCCCTTGTTATTTCATTCCACATTAAAGAGGCATCATGACTTTCTTACCACAGACGATGGAAGCAAAATATGGGTTAAGGGTTTATGAGAAACCATACCAAAAATAGTAGGTGAGCTCTCTTGAATTTTCTATGGCCTGCATGTGAAATATGCCATTGTTTGTAGGGAAGTGTACATGAAGAACATTGCTGAGCAGGAGCTACTTGGTAAGGTGAGCCATTTGCTGTCTATTTCTTAGCAAAAAGTATGTTCTATTGGTATATGAGGTGGTATGTTTAAAAAGATGAATATGCCTTTGTATCCTTTTTCCACGCCGACTGCAGAAGTTACGTGAGAAACAGAAGCTGGTAAGGGAGAGCCACGGCGCTAACATGGAGCAGATGAAGATGTGGCAAGACTTGGAGCAGCTGATGGAATGCAAGAGACAGTGCTTCATAAGAGTACAGAATGAGGCATCTGTCGGTCAGGTCATCCAAGAAGGAGGAGAGGATAGGTTGGTGCTGTGAGGGTTAACATGATGTTGCTGGCATGTAAACTTAGTTTAAACCCCCCTGTGCTATTAATTTAAATGCTTTGTAATAATGCATAATGAGTTGTCTTACATGAGGAGCATGATAAAAAATTGAGTTTTGAAAGGTGCTGATAAATTTATTATTATTATTATTATTATTATTATTATTATTATTATTATTATTATTATTATATGATTATTATTAATTTATCTTATGACATCATTTGAGATTTTCAGAGTTTAAACTCAGTGCGACCCACCAGACCTTTTGACACATGCTTATCCTTAAATGTACTTTCGATCCAAGTGTCCAGTGATAACAACACACAAAGTGGAGTACCGGTGGCCATGGTCAACTATTTTTAGCAATAATAACCTGACCTTGGACTGTGTTTCTCACCAATTTTGGAGATAACTGTTGCTATGTATCCAATTCACGTGTTATTCTTTTTTAGTTAAATGTTGTTTTTCAAGATATACACAATGTATGTTGTACAATGTTAAGTTGTTTGCTTTCCTGGATGTTTTGACAATGTCATGTTTATTACCCCCGACCCATTTTGTATATTTTAATAAATATTACACACATTGTGCAAGAAAAATAAAAGTGCTATTTTTTAATGAGCAACTGGAAAACCCAATCTATTGTTTTCATTTATCCATCCAGTATATCCCATCTGACTTTGAACAAAAGCTGATAAACACCCTAGAAAGACCATTACTCGTAGCTCATAGAGAGAAACATCCATCCACTGCTGACATGGATGCTTTGACCCTCTCCTCTTTGAACTAGAACTGCTTCATGTCATCACAAAGAGGGTACAGCAAGTCCTGAAGAATGAATGACTCTGTGTCTTTGTGTTGTCATATTTGTTATTTTTTTTTCCCAAGATGGCGGCGCGTGAACACGCAGAGGCTCCCCCTCTCCCGGCAAATTGGCGTTTTCATGTTTGTTTGTTAAAGTAATTATAAGTGCCTTGCATGCTGGGTCCGAGAGGACAGTAATTTCATCTGTGCTGTATGTCATGCATATTAGCATATTTGACAATAAAGCTGACTTTGACTTTGACTTTGATCTACACCTATCATTTTAAAGTACTTGCTGGACACGGTTCAGGTCCTCGTTTTTCTTATGCTTCATGTTCCAAGTAATGTCATGAGTGAGGTTTCGGGGTATCTTTTTCTAATCTGCTGATGACAGTCAGCGTATCGGGCTCTTGTGCCAAACGGACTGCTTGCACGTTGATTTCCAACTGTAGAGTATCGTGTTATTTTTAAAGCATCTTCGTCTAAGGGCCTTATTGAGCTGTGATAACAGGTGACGCACGTCATCCCTGTCAAGTTACATACAATGGAAGCCCCTGAAAAGCGTGGCTAGGGCAAGGGGTCACCCAACTAAATCATCACCATTAACATGCATGGCTTTGTTTACAGATTGGATGTATTTATGTAGAATGTGATATCTTCTTCAGCAACACATCTGATGAATGTGTTCAAAATAGTTTCGTTACTTCCGGATTTTTGTGTTTCCCCTGTTTTGAGGTCAGGTGACTTTCTCCGTCCAATCAGACCAATCCACATGCAGAACCGCGGAGCAGCAGTTTGATAAATGCAGGCTGTTGGCGACGTAATGGCTCATTCACTGGAGGCTGCGCTACACTGAGGCGGCACACTGCCCCGAAATATACCGGATCAGTCTGGGCGAATGCAGTGCCCCACACAGGAAACTGTAATAGACAGCATCCCCATTTTTGGACATTATCGGACGCTCTGACTAAACTTCATCACACCGGGGCAACAAGAATTTGGCTCGTCGTAACAATTTTTTCTGACGGAAACGCATGCAAGGGGAAAGGGGGCGAATGCGATATTCAGGCTGTCGGTTGCTACTTCTGCACGCACGCTCTTAATTATTTATAAATTTTACCCCCAATTGACTGTATTAGAGACCCCGAGCCATTTCAAGCGTGGAGTGGAGTGAAGTGTGAAGCTGTAGCCGAACGAACCGCCAGTCCGCCATGGAGAACGCTCACACGAAAAGTGTGGAGGAAGTTTACAGTTATTTCTGCGTCAACGAAAGCACGGGACTCTCTCTGGACGAGGTGAAACGACAACGAGAGAAATGGGGCCTGAACGGTACGCCACTCGAAACTTGTCGTGTCACTCTGGTGCCCTGAATGAATGAGTCACGCTTACAGAGACCCGGGCTGAAAGTGAACCTCAACCGGCCGGGTTACTCTAGCGACGTAATCACAGGTGACCTGAGGGCTTCCGCTTCTCACTTAGTAATGACCGCATTGTGACTTTTAGCCACTGCCTCCCGGGTCAAATGTCCATTATCCTAAAAGATTTGTGTTAGCTTTGTCACGGACACCTGGAAGTTATCGCATATAGTATGTGCATTGTGTTGGGGAGTAAAGATAGTTTTTTTTGTCCACGTGCCCAACACGTGTTTTACAGTGCACCCACACCCACCACTGCATCATACCACGTGAATCGATTACATCGAGTTAAATAGTTTTTTTTTATGTATGGATAGTAATATAGCCGAAAAGACGATCCCGAAAACCCAGACTGGGCCATTTTTAATATGCTTATGTATTTTGTCTTTTTGTATTTGGGAGCCTTTTACTGAGTGGATTGCTTGTTCTGTAGCCACAAAGGGACATAAGTCTTCTTGTGCCGGTCCCAAGCCCGGATAAATACACAGGGTTGTGTCAGGAAGGGCATCTGACGTAAAAGCTTGGCATAAACAAACATGCTGCTCAAACCTTCTATGGCCTGCATGTGAAATATGCCATTGTTTGTAGGGAAGTGTACATGAAGAACATTGCTGAGCAGGAGCTACTTGGTAAGGTGAGCCATTTGCTGTCTATTTCTTAGCAAAAAGTATGTTCTATTGGTATATGAGGTGGTATGTTTAAAAAGATGAATATGCCTTTGTATCCTTTTTCCACGCCGACTGCAGAAGTTACGTGAGAAACAGAAGCTGGTAAGGGAGAGCCACGGCGCTAACATGGAGCAGATGAAGATGTGGCAAGACTTGGAGCAGCTGATGGAATGCAAGAGACAGTGCTTCATAAGAGTACAGAATGAGGCATCTGTCGGTCAGGTCATCCAAGAAGGAGGAGAGGATAGGTTGGTGCTGTGAGGGTTAACATGATGTTGCTGGCATGTAAACTTAGTTTAAACCCCCCTGTGCTATTAATTTAAATGCTTTGTAATAATGCATAATGAGTTGTCTTACATGAGGAGCATGATAAAAAATTGAGTTTTGAAAGGTGCTGATAAATTTATTATTATTATTATTATTATTATTATTATATGATTATTATTAATTTATCTTATGACATCATTTGAGATTTTCAGAGTTTAAACTCAGTGCGACCCACCAGACCTTTTGACACATGCTTATCCTTAAATGTACTTTCGATCCAAGTGTCCAGTGATAACAACACACAAAGTGGAGTACCGGTGGCCATGGTCAACTATTTTTAGCAATAATAACCTGACCTTGGACTGTGTTTCTCACCAATTTTGGAGATAACTGTTGCTATGTATCCAATTCACGTGTTATTCTTTTTTAGTTAAATGTTGTTTTTCAAGATATACACAATGTATGTTGTACAATGTTAAGTTGTTTGCTTTCCTGGATGTTTTGACAATGTCATGTTTATTACCCCCGACCCATTTTGTATATTTTAATAAATATTACACACATTGTGCAAGAAAAATAAAAGTGCTATTTTTTAATGAGCAACTGGAAAACCCAATCTATTGTTTTCATTTATCCATCCAGTATATCCCATCTGACTTTGAACAAAAGCTGATAAACACCCTAGAAAGACCATTACTCGTAGCTCATAGAGAGAAACATCCATCCACTGCTGACATGGATGCTTTGACCCTCTCCTCTTTGAACTAGAACTGCTTCATGTCATCACAAAGAGGGTACAGCAAGTCCTGAAGAATGAATGACTCTGTGTCTTTGTGTTGTCATATTTGTTATTTTTTTTTCCCAAGATGGCGGCGCGTGAACACGCAGAGGCTCCCCCTCTCCCGGCAAATTGGCGTTTTCATGTTTGTTTGTTAAAGTAATTATAAGTGCCTTGCATGCTGGGTCCGAGAGGACAGTAATTTCATCTGTGCTGTATGTCATGCATATTAGCATATTTGACAATAAAGCTGACTTTGACTTTGACTTTGATCTACACCTATCATTTTAAAGTACTTGCTGGACACGGTTCAGGTCCTCGTTTTTCTTATGCTTCATGTTCCAAGTAATGTCATGAGTGAGGTTTCGGGGTATCTTTTTCTAATCTGCTGATGACAGTCAGCGTATCGGGCTCTTGTGCCAAACGGACTGCTTGCACGTTGATTTCCAACTGTAGAGTATCGTGTTATTTTTAAAGCATCTTCGTCTAAGGGCCTTATTGAGCTGTGATAACAGGTGACGCACGTCATCCCTGTCAAGTTACATACAATGGAAGCCCCTGAAAAGCGTGGCTAGGGCAAGGGGTCACCCAACTAAATCATCACCATTAACATGCATGGCTTTGTTTACAGATTGGATGTATTTATGTAGAATGTGATATCTTCTTCAGCAACACATCTGATGAATGTGTTCAAAATAGTTTCGTTACTTCCGGATTTTTGTGTTTCCCCTGTTTTGAGGTCAGGTGACTTTCTCCGTCCAATCAGACCAATCCACATGCAGAACCGCGGAGCAGCAGTTTGATAAATGCAGGCTGTTGGCGACGTAATGGCTCATTCACTGGAGGCTGCGCTACACTGAGGCGGCACACTGCCCCGAAATATACCGGATCAGTCTGGGCGAATGCAGTGCCCCACACAGGAAACTGTAATAGACAGCATCCCCATTTTTGGACATTATCGGACGCTCTGACTAAACTTCATCACACCGGGGCAACAAGAATTTGGCTCGTCGTAACAATTTTTTCTGACGGAAACGCATGCAAGGGGAAAGGGGGCGAATGCGATATTCAGGCTGTCGGTTGCTACTTCTGCACGCACGCTCTTAATTATTTATAAATTTTACCCCCAATTGACTGTATTAGAGACCCCGAGCCATTTCAAGCGTGGAGTGGAGTGAAGTGTGAAGCTGTAGCCGAACGAACCGCCAGTCCGCCATGGAGAACGCTCACACGAAAAGTGTGGAGGAAGTTTACAGTTATTTCTGCGTCAACGAAAGCACGGGACTCTCTCTGGACGAGGTGAAACGACAACGAGAGAAATGGGGCCTGAACGGTACGCCACTCGAAACTTGTCGTGTCACTCTGGTGCCCTGAATGAATGAGTCACGCTTACAGAGACCCGGGCTGAAAGTGAACCTCAACCGGCCGGGTTACTCTAGCGACGTAATCACAGGTGACCTGAGGGCTTCCGCTTCTCACTTAGTAATGACCGCATTGTGACTTTTAGCCACTGCCTCCCGGGTCAAATGTCCATTATCCTAAAAGATTTGTGTTAGCTTTGTCACGGACACCTGGAAGTTATCGCATATAGTATGTGCATTGTGTTGGGGAGTAAAGATAGTTTTTTTTTGTCCACGTGCCCAACACGTGTTTTACAGTGCACCCACACCCGCCACTGCATCATACCACGTGAATCGATTACATCGAGTTAAATAGTTTTTTTTTACGTATGGATAGTAATATAGCCGAAAAGACGATCCCGAAAACCCAGACTGGGCCATTTTTAATATGCTTATGTATTTTGTCTTTTTGTATTTGGGAGCCTTTTACTGAGTGGATTGCTTGTTCTGTAGCCACAAAGGGACATAAGTCTTCTTGTGCCGGTCCCAAGCCCGGATAAATACACAGGGTTGTGTCAGGAAGGGCATCTGACGTAAAAGCTTGGCATAAACAAACATGCTGCTCAAACCTGTAAAGATGGAGGACACTGGTTTGCTGTGGAGACCCCCTGAAGGGAAAAGCCGAAAGGAAAAGAAGACATACATTTGGTCTTCCACTTTATCCTTTTCATAACTGTTGCTGCCCTAATTTTTTTTAAATTATATTATATTATAAATTGCCTGATGTGGATTTTACAACGTTGTTTGTGATTTCCATCGTCATATTAGCTGTTACATAGTACTGTATTCGGAGTTGCTCGGACAGTATCTGATATTTGGTGTTTTTTCAAGTGGAGTTGAATATAACGCATGCCTATCCCAGCTAACTTGGGGCGAAAGGCGCACTACTCTCTCAACTGGTTGCCACTCAGTCGCAGGGCTCATACATCGATGAACAACCATTTACACCCACATCCGCACCATCACTGAGTGGGAAGCAATTCAATCCATCAAAGTTAGCTGAGTGTACCATAACACCATCTGCGACTCCCACACATGCAGTCATGAATGTTAGTTATAGCACTGTCAGTTATTGCTGCTTTTTGCCCTGTCCTTAACAGTTCTTGCAGTTTCTGTATTTAAAAAAAAAGTGAATACATGTTCATCTAGCGAAATATATTCATCTAGCTAAGATGTTTTTCTTTCTTCCTGTGTTTGTGTGTCCTACTCCATGCTTGGTATGCACTCCCTGACGAATAGAATTACCAGCAGAAGAAGGTAATTTTCATTAATCTTCTACTCTTGTATCGTATTACAATAAACTATCTTTGAATGATTGTTTAATTATGCTTTCTTCCCTATAGGGAAATCTTTATGGGAGCTCGTCCTTGAACAGTTTGAAGACTTACTTGTACGAATTCTTCTGCTGGCTGCCTGTATTTCTTTTGTAAGTATGACCGTGTTTTTCTTCGTCTCTTTGGAGTTTGAGTCCGTTCATGACCTTCTGATGTTTATCATCCTAAACCTTGTCTTGTTGTTCACACATTTGTAGTCTTAAGCACTTACAGGAGCCAGTCTGCACCCTGAAAATAGCCTCCCCTTTCAATGTCTGACTGAAACCGTGTTCATGTCCAAGTGAAAATTGCAGATGGTATTAGCGCTGAGCACTCTGTGATGAATAGCCGCAATATGTTGTAGGCAGTGCGTAGTGTTGACATTTGAACGTCTTCAATTTGTTTAACTCGTCTTAAGTTACGTGCACATGTCTGCGGGTTAAACACTTGAAGGCTTTACAATCCTTCTGAGGAATAGTGACAACAGCAGCTCAGTTGTATCTGAGTTCACGAGGCAATAGAAAACATCCACGTTAAGATTTAAGTGGACAAATGATTATAAAGATTAATAATAAATTCAGAAGAATGAGATCATTGCAGGCTTATTGCTTCCTTCTTGGTTGAAATTAATATTTTGCAGCCAATGTTTTGCTTCTATGCTCTGTGGGAACAGTAAAGGGAAAGCTCGTTTCTATTGTAGCATGACTGTGCTGTGACCATATGTGACCAGTTTCATTTGACTATCTTAATATTTATATTGATGTATGATAAACTTGCAGCTTACTGCTTGCCCTACTGAAATTACATTTTTGAAGTAAAATATATGTAATTATATATCTGTTGTTGTTTTTACACAAACATGGCTAAATATTCTATTGTAAAATTAGTACATTGTTTATTTGTTCATTCCTTCCCTGGCTGTGTCCGGACTGTCGGCGGTTGCCAGTCAATCGCAGGGCACACAAAAAACATACAACCATCCGCTCTCACACTCACACATAGGGACAATTTGGAGTGTTCAATTAGCCTCCCATGCATGTTTTTGGAATGTGGACTTGGAGAAAACCCACACAGCGCCGAACATGCCAACATGCCAATTCTACACAGGGTGACCAGAGCGGGGTTTGAACCAACATCCTCTGCACTGTGAAGTCGACATGCTAGACACTCTACTACCAGGCCGCCCACAAAGGTTGCTGGAGCCTCTTCCAACTGTCTTCGGGCAGTAAGCGATAGCTCAGGTCACGACAAAAAATGCTCACCTTTTTTTGCCAATTTTAAATGATGATTTACTAATTATAAAGATTCTTCTCCGAGATCGGCAAACGCTATTCGTGTCGCCGTTTGGAAGAGTTTCTTGCGTGACGTATGCTAGTTGCGTTCATGCTAAACAAGTAAAACTAGCTGACATAGTAATTATTCTTACTACAGTATGTTAGATGTGGCAGGTTTGGTCACACTGTATAGTCATTTAGTCTGAGTCCGGAGTGGAGCCCCGGAAACCAATTCCATACTGCAGCCAAAGGTTTTGTGCGGTGAAAGGAAACGTGCAGAGTCCTTACTAAAACCCATTTTAGGCCATGGTATTCAAGTCAACTTCTGTGGCGTGGATGGAGCCAGGGGCTCTGGTGGGCATGACAGTGGGCATGACAATAGTTGCTCCAGTTCTCAAATAGTACTCAAATAGTGGATCAGTCAATGTGGGAATTATACAACTCCAACCAGGGTATCCCTAAATTTATAGATGTGAGTGGGAAAGATATTGTATAAAATTCAGCCTTTTTTGGTTTTTAATGGGGAGAACTAGATTAAAGGGTATGTGGTGTTACATCTTTGAAGAGGCTGAAAGTGAACCTCAACCGGCCGGGTTACTCTAGCGACGTAATCACAGGTGACCTGAGGGCTTCCGCTTCTCACTTAGTAATGACCGCATTGTGACTTTTAGCCACTGCCTCCCGGGTCAAATGTCCATTATCCTAAAAGATTTGTGTTAGCTTTGTCACGGACACCTGGAAGTTATCGCATATAGTATGTGCATTGTGTTGGGGAGTAAAGATAGTTTTTTTTGTCCACGTGCCCAACACGTGTTTTACAGTGCACCCACACCCACCACTGCATCATACCACGTGAATCGATTACATCGAGTTAAATAGTTTTTTTTTATGTATGGATAGTAATATAGCCGAAAAGACGATCCCGAAAACCCAGACTGGGCCATTTTTAATATGCTTATGTATTTTGTCTTTTTGTATTTGGGAGCCTTTTACTGAGTGGATTGCTTGTTCTGTAGCCACAAAGGGACATAAGTCTTCTTGTGCCGGTCCCAAGCCCGGATAAATACACAGGGTTGTGTCAGGAAGGGCATCTGACGTAAAAGCTTGGCATAAACAAACATGCTGCTCAAACCTGTAAAGATGGAGGACACTGGTTTGCTGTGGAGACCCCCTGAAGGGAAAAGCCGAAAGGAAAAGAAGACATACATTTGGTCTTCCACTTTATCCTTTTCATAACTGTTGCTGCCCTAATTTTTTTTTAAATTATATTATAAATTTCCTGATGTGGATTTTACAACGTTGTTTGTGATTTCCATCGTCATATTAGCTGTTACATAGTACTGTATTCGGAGTTGCTCGGACAGTATCTGATATTTGGTGTTTTTTCAAGTGGAGTTGAATATAACGCATGCCTATCCCAGCTAACTTGGGGCGAAAGGTGCACTACTCTCTCAACTGGTTGCCACTCAGTCGCAGGGCTCATACATCGATGAACAACCATTTACACCCACATCCGCACCATCACTGAGTGGGAAGCAATTCAATCCATCAAAGTTAGCTGAGTGTACCATAACACCATCTGCGACTCCCACACATGCAGTCATGAATGTTAGTTATAGCACTGTCAGTTATTGCTGCTTTTTGCCCTGTCCTTAACAGTTCTTGCAGTTTCTGTATTTAAAAAAAAGTGAATACATGTTCATCTAGCGAAATATATTCATCTAGCTAAGATGTTTTTCTTTCTTCCTGTGTTTGTGTGTCCTACTCCATGCTTGGTATGCACTCCCTGACGAATAGAATTACCAGCAGAAGAAGGTAATTTTCATTAATCTTCTACTCTTGTATCGTATTACAATAAACTATCTTTGAATGATTGTTTAATTATGTTTTCTTCCCTATAGGGAAATCTTTATGGGAGCTCGTCCTTGAACAGTTTGAAGACTTACTTGTACGAATTCTTCTGCTGGCTGCCTGTATTTCTTTTGTAAGTATGACCGTGTTTTTCTTCGTCTCTTTGGAGTTTGAGTCCGTTCATGACCTTCTGATGTTTATCATCCTAAACCTTGTCTTGTTGTTCACACATTTGTAGTCTTAAGCACTTACAGGAGCCAGTCTGCACCCTGAAAATAGCCTCCCCTTTCAATGTCTGACTGAAACCGTGTTCATGTCCAAGTGAAAATTGCAGATGGTATTAGCGCTGAGCACTCTGTGATGAATAGCCGCAATATGTTGTAGGCAGTGCGTAGTGTTGACATTTGAACGTCTTCAATTTGTTTAACTCGTCTTAAGTTACGTGCACATGTCTGCGGGTTAAACACTTGAAGGCTTTACAATCCTTCTGAGGAATAGTGACAACAGCAGCTCAGTTGTATCTGAGTTCACGAGGCAATAGAAAACATCCACGTTAAGATTTAAGTGGACAAATGATTATAAAGATTAATAATAAATTCAGAAGAATGAGATCATTGCAGGCTTATTGCTTCCTTCTTGGTTGAAATTAATATTTTGCAGCCAATGTTTTGCTTCTATGCTCTGTGGGAACAGTTAAGGGAAAGCTCGTTTCTATTGTAGCATGACTGTGCTGTGACCATATGTGACCAGTTTCATTTGACTATCTTAATATTTATATTGATGTATGATAAACTTGCAGCTTACTGCTTGCCCTACTGAAATTACATTTTTGAAGTAAAATATATGTAATTATATATCTGTTGTTGTTTTTACACAAACATGGCTAAATATTCTATTGTAAAATTAGTACATTGTTTATTTGTTCATTCCTTCCCTGGCTGTGTCCGGACTGTCGGCGGTTGCCAGTCAATCGCAGGGCACACAAAAAACATACAACCATCCGCTCTCACACTCACACATAGGGACAATTTGGAGTGTTCAATTAGCCTCCCATGCATGTTTTTGGAATGTGGACCTGGAGAAAACCCACACAGCGCCGAACATGCCAACATGCCAATTCTACACAGGGTGACCAGAGCGGGGTTTGAACCAACATCCTCTGCACTGTGAAGTCGACATGCTAGACACTCTACTACCAGGCCACCCACAAAGGTTGCTGGAGCCTCTTCCAACTGTCTTCGGGCAGTAAGCGATAGCTCAGGTCACGACAAAAAATGCTCACCTTTTTTTGCCAATTTTAAATGATGATTTACTAATTATAAAGATTCTTCTCCGAGATCGGCAAACGCTATTCGTGTCGCCGTTTGGAAGAGTTTCTTGCGTGACGTATGCTAGTTGCGTTCATGCTAAACAAGTAAAACTAGCTGACATAGTAATTATTCTTACGACAGTATGTTAGATGTGGCAGGTTTGGTCACACTGTATAGTCATTTAGTCTGAGTCCGGAGTGGAGCCCCGGAAACCAATTCCATACTGCAGCCAAAGGTTTTGTGCGGTGAAAGGAAACGTGCAGAGTCCTTACTAAAACCCATTTTAGGCCATGGTATTCAAGTCAACTTCTGTGGCGTGGATGGAGCCAGGGGCTCTGGTGGGCATGACAGTGGGCATGACAATAGTTGCTCCAGTTCTCAAATAGTACTCAAATAGTGGATCAGTCAATGTGGGAATTATACAACTCCAACCAGGGTATCCCTAAATTTATAGATGTGAGTGGGAAAGATATTGTATAAAATTCAGCCTTTTTTGGTTTTTAATGGGGAGAACTAGATTAAAGGGTATGTGGTGTTACATCTTTGAAGAGGCTACCGTTTATTGTTAGCACTTTATGGTATGGAAAGCAAAGTGAGTCTGGGGGGTTATTTTTAACATAGATAATGTCTATGATATTGTCATCAGCCCCTGAGTTAATCAGGACCTGGATGGGCAATGGTCATTGTGACATGTGCACCATACCTGGTGCACATGTTTGTGAAGAGAAAGGGAAAGAAATTCGGCTCACCAACGCCTCCCTTCCTCCTGGCGAGCCCTGTCTTTTTGGCAACTCAGCACAACTGGCGAGGAAGTTGCCTCCATGGCCACAGTCGAGGCAGAGTTTGCTCATCATGTGTCACTGTCACTCAGCGGAGGAGGGAGGAGGGACCTCTCAACTGCTTGGGTTCCTCGGGTGGAGGTTGTGCTGGATGGGTGAATAGATTTTTGGCGGCTATGAGCCGTTTACTCAATCTGGTCAAGTTGAGAGACAGTTGCTGTAGGTGTTCCACTACTTTATGTAGTGTCATCTCATTTTGGCTCACCAGTGGTCCTTGTGCAGAGTGCACAACCTTGAGGTGCCTCTGCCTTATCCATTTTTGTTTTGGCCAGAAGACTTTGTATGCCATAAGGCAAACAAAAGGCGATGCGATGCCCAGTTTGGATTTTTTTCGTAGATGACGAGCACAGTGATGAAAGCTTAGCAGGACAAAATGTTGGTGCAAGAAATGGTTTCCATATTAAAAGTGCTTTGAGTTGTTTTTGCAGGTTGATGTGAATGGGAATTGAAGTGTAAATATATGAGTTATATAAAAATGCCTCCTGCATAGAATGTGATTTATATAACTCACATATAGTTCACATGCATGTAGCGCTCATATGCAGTGTAGAGCAGCCAGTCGGGTTGATAAGGAGGTGTCAGTGGTTGGTGTGTGACAAGGGACCAGAGCCCCACTCAAGACCAAATTTGGGCCCTTACCGCTCAGTATTTTCAAGCCTATTGTCAGTGTCTGAAACGCGTGACAAAAAGTTACCGGACACCAGGGCAGACAACTCTGAAAAGTTGCCAGCCATAAAGTTGTCTGTCCAATTTTTCACAACTTGAAACACGATAAGACGACTAATCGCAAAAAAAAAAACAATTGTTGTTAAGTATTGAGGCTTGCTAATCAGAATATATAACAGAACAACACTTTAAAATTAAGTAATTGATCTACCTACCACAAATACACTGTTCGGCATGTAGCACAATGCAATGTTGGCGTTGCGTCGTCTGCTACAAGCCATGTGAAGCCTTTCCATGATGGTTTCAATGTACGTTTACGTTTTGTAGCGTCATAAATTTTGTTAGCTTCTTTTGAATCTTCTGGGGCTGAGGTTTTGGCTTGATTCCTAACCATGTTATACATGTGTTCTCTCGCGTCTACTTTGGAAAATGATATGCAAATGCACCCGGAAGCCTGAAGTTATTTTTAGTCAAATGCAAAACACCAATAAAAATGACTTAAAGTGTCCAAAATCTGCAAAAAATTGAGCTGCGAATTGGGCATTTTCAGAAAGTCCCGCCCCCAGTTCGTGACGTCACGCCAATACATCTTGCATTGCTGGAGAATCAAAACAATGGCTTCAGATTTGGAGAATATGCTTTCTTGTTACACATCCAGTTATGAATATGATTCAAATAGTTCTGAAGAGGAAAGCATACATGTTTGCAATCGATTAAATAATTTATTCCGTGCCATTTGAGGCAACATTGGGGGGGTAATGTATCACCCAAAAAGAGGCAGAAAATGACGTCCAAGCTCCTGTGAGGAATTAATCAGCCCGTTTCCACAGGCTGATAAATTCCTTCCATGGAGCTTGGTTGCCCTCTTCTGGCAGCTTTTTGGTGCAACACGAGGTTTTCAAACCAAAGAAGTACAGCAAAATACATTGACGGAAGGACTGCTACAATGTGTCTTTTTTCCTTCAGTGACGTCACATACGGACTCGTCACCAACTCAAAAACAAGACTTCCTGAATATTCAGCGCGAGTCTTAAAACGTAAAATATAGCTATATGCGATGGAATCTTTGTAAAATACGCTCAGTAGAAGTCATTTGAAGCCATTTTACAAATTATGGACACAACTTGGATCACATGTGAAAAAAAAAACAAACAAAAAAAATGGACACTTGTAAATATGGGTTGTTGCAATATATCTAAATGCATTTCTTGATTCTGCACTATGTACAGTCTTGTTTATAGAACGGTTTTTGCACATCTACATTTGCACAGTATACAGTTGACATTTTTATTTTGTTATGCTTAGAATATCTTGTTTTCTATCCTTTCACTCCCACCCCAACCCCATCCCTCTTCAATTGCTGCTGTGGACTGCAAATTTCCCCATTGCGGGACGAATAAAGGTATTCTGATTCTGATTCTGATTCTGAACTTGTCCGGAGACGTCGGTTGTCCTTTACAGTTCTTGTGTTCCTTTCTTATAATCCTTTCGTCGGTTCCAGTAGGCTTGTAGACACCGCTGTTTGCAGCTCTTATCAACTTCCCTGTGAAAACCACAAAGGAAGCAGGTTGAGAAAGTTAACTAAGTGATACAGCACCTACACAGCACAATACATTTCACTACCAGTATGGCTGTAAGGATGGATTTTATCCCAGTAGATTATATTATGATTATATTTGTGTATGCTCAGAATGACTCATTCAAGTCAGAAAAGTGAGCTTACCTATGTATGTTCATCACTGTGAACTGTGGGTCTGCATCTGGCTGGTGAGAAGTTGAATATCAGGTTCCATTCTAGTTACAGACAGTCTCAAGCACTGATGCAAATGTTCTTCTGTCAATCTTGAACTCATCGGAGATTTCAGCAGTTTCATGCGAGAAAAGCTTTTCTCGCAGATATATGTGCTGCCAAAAACTGGAAATTTTCATTGCGTGTTTTTTGATGTTTGGATATGTGTCATTTGGGAGGGCGGCATAGAAGTCGATGAGACTGTTGGGGTTGAATGCGTCTTTCAGACCATCACAGTTCTGTAACTCAGGTCCAACTTCTCCATGGTTTGGTACACTTGGTCAAAAATATACTCTGCCGTTGTAGTCCCTTTGAGACTTTGGAGGGCTGCCAGCTCCTCGCATATCTCAAAGTTTGCGCTAACTCCACGAATAAAAATGAGCAGTTGCGCTGTGTCTTGCACGTCCTTGC
Source organism: Hippocampus bargibanti (assembly GCF_051943395.1). Taxonomy (NCBI): domain Eukaryota; kingdom Metazoa; phylum Chordata; class Actinopteri; order Syngnathiformes; family Syngnathidae; genus Hippocampus; species Hippocampus bargibanti. Next base: position 25,999,259 of record NC_142737.1, read on the forward strand.
TCTCATCCAGTGCTAATGAAAAAAGTCAAATTATTTCGTCTTCTGCTGCAGCTGGGCATATAAATTCATCCCGATTTCTTCACCGCGTCTGGTGAATGTACTCGCCGACAGACGTACAGCATTATATGCTTCTTTCTTCTCAGTACACAACTCCTCCGCGACAGCATCCATACATTTCTTAACAAACTCTCCGTCCGTGAAAGGCTTACCGCTGCTTGCTATCAGCTTAGCAACCCGAAAGCTGGCCCGAACAGATGCCTTCTTCAGCTGAACTTGTCGTACAAATGTATTCTGCTGAGATAGTAGTCCCCTTTTCACTTTGAGAGTTTGTCTGCTCGTATTTGGCCTTGCAATCTATCGTACTTGTCTTTGTGACGGGATTCATAGTGTCAGCGAAGATTGTATTCTTTGAATACCACCACCGCCTCTTGACAGATGAGACAAACAGCCTTTTCTTTGCATTGAACATAAAAATAATAGTTTGTCCACTGCAGGTTAAATACCCTGCATTCTGAATCAATTTTTCTCTTACTTAACCTTTTCGCCATTATTCCGTTCTCTCTTTGACAGGAAGGTTTACAGGAGAAAACGGGTCTGGGACCAAATAGAGCGCCAAACTGAGCGCTCCTGAATGTACCACCGGACTCCCCTCCACTTCCTCATACATCACTTTCTTGTGTCGCATCGCGACTCCTTTAGCGTTCTATTGTGAGCTGGCGTGTTTGTATTGTTCAATCACGATTATAAACAACATACATTGATTAAAATAGGAACAGATAAGGATCAAAAACCATTTTTAAAAAAATTTTCTGTAGGCCAAATAGGAAAAAAATCTGATAGCATCTCTGGTATTGTTCAGGGGGCCGGGCCAAATGTGCTTACGGGCCGGATACGGCCCGCGGGCCGTAGTTTGGTGGCCAAGTGCATTAGATGATTACTTTCAGACATTTGCACTATGAATACAAGCCAGGTGAGAAATCAAGGACAGTTTTTTTGGGGTGGTATGCATCAGTGATCTTGATTCGAAATATCAACAGACCTGCTTCCACTTGCGTGGATTGTGACTGTGCCACTACAGTGGACAGTGTATCATGTTATCAGGTTAAAGAGTGAGATTGTTAGTACTGTCCCACACTAAGACTTTTTTCACACATAGCTTTGAAGTAATTTTTTGCTTCATGTGTTGGTTTTAGGTCCTTGCCTGGTTTGAGGAGGGAGAAGAAACAATTACTGCCTTTGTGGAACCTTTTGTAATTTTACTCATTCTTATTGCCAATGCCATTGTTGGGGTGTGGCAGGTGAGTAGTTCTTACACTTTTACTTTTTAATCACATAGCAGTTTGTCTTCGTACATCAACTCGTCTTGTGTGTGTGTGACAGACCCCGTCCCACAAAATGAATGCTCCCAATCACACTTTTACTGTAATGATAAACGCTGTTGTGAACTTTAGTACTCTAACTGAAAGTGCACATTTAGTCAGGTTCTCTCCTGAAAAATCACAAAAGTGCTCTTTTATTTATTTTTTAGTTGATGACCAGCAACGCTGCAAATTGATTTTTGGTCCTATCATAAAATCGTAGGAGTATGAAAAGTGCAACTATTTTTACTACATTACTTCTATCGTTCATCAAAAGGCTTAAGATGACATAACACTGCGCCACACAGAGAAAATCAACCAACATGAATCTTTTCCACCTACAAACTCTTTAAACTGTACACATTTGCACAGTATACAGTTGACATTTTTATTTTGTTATGCTTAGAATATCTTGTTTTCTATCCTTTCACTCCCACCCCAACCCCATCCCTCTTCAATTGCTGCTGTGGACTGCAAATTTCCCCATTGCGGGACGAATAAAGGTATTCTGATTCTGATTCTGATTCTGAACTTGTCCGGAGACGTCGGTTGTCCTTTACAGTTCTTGTGTTCCTTTCTTATAATCCTTTCGTCGGTTCCAGTAGGCTTGTAGACACCGCTGTTTGCAGCTCTTATCAACTTCCCTGTGAAAACCACAAAGGAAGCAGGTTGAGAAAGTTAACTAAGTGATACAGCACCTACACAGCACAATACATTTCACTACCAGTATGGCTGTAAGGATGGATTTTATCCCAGTAGATTATATTATGATTATATTTGTGTATGCTCAGAATGACTCATTCAAGTCAGAAAAGTGAGCTTACCTATGTATGTTCATCACTGTGAACTGTGGGTCTGCATCTGGCTGGTGAGAAGTTGAATATCAGGTTCCATTCTAGTTACAGACAGTCTCAAGCACTGATGCAAATGTTCTTCTGTCAATCTTGAACTCATCGGAGATTTCAGCAGTTTCATGCGAGAAAAGCTTTTCTCGCAGATATATGTGCTGCCAAAAACTGGAAATTTTCATTGCGTGTTTTTTGATGTTTGGATATGTGTCATTTGGGAGGGCGGCATAGAAGTCGATGAGACTGTTGGGGTTGAATGCGTCTTTCAGACCATCACAGTTCTGTAACTCAGGTCCAACTTCTCCATGGTTTGGTACACTTGGTCAAAAATATACTCTGCCGTTGTAGTCCCTTTGAGACTTTGGAGGGCTGCCAGCTCCTCGCATATCTCAAAGTTTGCGCTAACTCCACGAATAAAAATGAGCAGTTGCGCTGTGTCTTGCACGTCCTTGCTCTCATCCAGTGCTAATGAAAAAAGTCAAATTATTTCGTCTTCTGCTGCAGCTGGGCATATAAATTCATCCCGATTTCTTCACCGCGTCTGGTGAATGTACTCGCCGACAGACGTACAGCATTATATGCTTCTTTCTTCTCAGTACACAACTCCTCCGCGACAGCATCCATACATTTCTTAACAAACTCTCCGTCCGTGAAAGGCTTACCGCTGCTTGCTATCAGCTTAGCAACCCGAAAGCTGGCCCGAACAGATGCCTTCTTCAGCTGAACTTGTCGTACAAATGTATTCTGCTGAGATAGTAGTCCCCTTTTCACTTTGAGAGTTTGTCTGCTCGTATTTGGCCTTGCAATCTATCGTACTTGTCTTTGTGACGGGATTCATAGTGTCAGCGAAGATTGTATTCTTTGAATACCACCACCGCCTCTTGACAGATGAGACAAACAGCCTTTTCTTTGCATTGAACATAAAAATAATAGTTTGTCCACTGCAGGTTAAATACCCTGCATTCTGAATCAATTTTTCTCTTACTTAACCTTTTCGCCATTATTCCGTTCTCTCTTTGACAGGAAGGTTTACAGGAGAAAACGGGTCTGGGACCAAATAGAGCGCCAAACTGAGCGCTCCTGAATGTACCACCGGACTCCCCTCCACTTCCTCATACATCACTTTCTTGTGTCGTGTCGCGACTCCTTTAGCGTTCTATTGTGAGCTGGCGTGTTTGTATTGTTCAATCACGATTATAAACAACATACATTGATTAAAATAGGAACAGATAAGGATCAAAAACCATTTTTAAAAAAAATTTCTGTAGGCCAAATAGGAAAAAAATCTGATAGCATCTCTGGTATTGTTCAGGGGGCCGGGCCAAATGTGCTTACGGGCCGGATACGGCCCGCGGGCCGTAGTTTGGTGGCCAAGTGCATTAGATGATTACTTTCAGACATTTGCACTATGAATACAAGCCAGGTGAGAAATCAAGGACAGTTTTTTTGGGGTGGTATGCATCAGTGATCTTGATTCGAAATATCAACAGACCTGCTTCCACTTGACGTGGATTGTGACTGTGCCACTACAGTGGACAGTGTATCATGTTATCAGGTTAAAGAGTGAGATTGTTAGTACTGTCCCACACTAAGACTTTTTTCACACATAGCTTTGAAGTAATTTTTTGCTTCATGTGTTGGTTTTAGGTCCTTGCCTGGTTTGAGGAGGGAGAAGAAACAATTACTGCCTTTGTGGAACCTTTTGTAATTTTACTCATTCTTATTGCCAATGCCATTGTTGGGGTGTGGCAGGTGAGTAGTTCTTACACTTTTACTTTTTAATCACATAGCAGTTTGTCTTCGCACATCAACTCGTCTTGTGTGTGTGTGACAGACCCCGTCCCACAAAATGAATGCTCCCAATCACACTTTTACTGTAATGATAAACGCTGTTGTGAACTTTAGTACTCTAACTGAAAGTGCACATTTAGTCAGGTTCTCTCCTGAAAAATCACAAAAGTGCTCTTTTATTTATTTTTTAGTTGATGACCAGCAACGCTGCAAATTGATTTTTGGTCCTATCATAAAATCGTAGGAGTATGAAAAGTGCAACTATTTTTACTACATTACTTCTATCGTTCATCAAAAGGCTTAAGATGACATAACACTGCGCCACACAGAGAAAATCAACCAACATGAATCTTTTCCACCTACAAACTCTTTAAACTGTACACATCATTCAGCACAGAATTTAGTGAATGATGGATGACATGTGTGCAGCAAATTGAGGTAATGCTGATTTTAGGAACGTAATGCAGAGGATGCCATTGAGGCGCTGAAGGAATATGAGCCTGAGATGGGGAAAGTGTACCGGCAGGATAGAAAGACGGTCCAGAGGATCAAAGCCAGAGACATTGTGCCTGGAGACATCGTTGAAGTTGCTGGTAAGAAAACTCGTTGTTCTGCATTCCAGCACATATGGCAAAAGTGCCTGTGTTAGTCATTTACATCATGTGGCTTTCAGAATCAGAATCAGAATACCTTTATTCGTCCCGCAATGGGGAAATTTGCAGTCCACAGCAGCAATTGAAGAGGGATGGGGGTGGGAGTGAAAGGATAGAAAACAAGATATTCTAAGCATAACAAAATAAAAATGTCAACTGTATACTGTGCAAATGTAGATGTGCAAAAACCGTTCTATAAACAAGACTGTACATAGTGCAGAATCTTTGTTAGCTAATATGTCACAAAGTGGGTAACCGATTTTTAAAAATTATATGCAACCTTAGTTGCTAATGCTGGATCTCAGATAACAGGGGAAAAATGTGGTCACATCGCATGTTGACACTGAAATCTCACAGGGCTCGATCTCATGGATTTGGATTGGATTGGATTTGCCTTTATTAGTCTCGCAGTGGAGAAATTTACATTTCACAGCAGCAAAGTGATAAAAGGAATGAAAGTAGAAAAATAAAATACATGAGCTGCTGGAAAGGCAGCCACTCTCACGGTGCCATCTTGAAGTCAAAAGAACAAAAAAAAAAAGAAATATGACAACACAAAGACAATATAACACACAAAGACACAGAGAGTCATTCATTCTTCATTCACCCTCTTTGTTACATAAAGCAGTTCTAGATGAAAGAGGAGAGGATCAAAGCATCTTTTCACTAGTGGATCAGGGACATCATGGTGGAATGTGCACCCAAATGTGCTTACGGGCCGGATACGGCCCGCGGGCCGTAGTTTGGTGGCCAAGTGCATTAGATGATTACTTTCAGACATTTGCACTATGAATACAAGCCAGGTGAGAAATCAAGGACAGTTTTTTTGGGGTGGTATGCATCAGTGATCTTGATTCGAAATATCAACAGACCTGCTTCCACTTGACGTGGATTGTGACTGTGCCACTACAGTGGACAGTGTATCATGTTATCAGGTTAAAGAGTGAGATTGTTAGTACTGTCCCACACTAAGACTTTTTTCACACATAGCTTTGAAGTAATTTTTTGCTTCATGTGTTGGTTTTAGGTCCTTGCCTGGTTTGAGGAGGGAGAAGAAACAATTACTGCCTTTGTGGAACCTTTTGTAATTTTACTCATTCTTATTGCCAATGCCATTGTTGGGGTGTGGCAGGTGAGTAGTTCTTACACTTTTACTTTTTAATCACATAGCAGTTTGTCTTCGTACATCAACTCGTCTTGTGTGTGTGTGACAGACCCCGTCCCACAAAATGAATGCTCCCAATCACACTTTTACTGTAATGATAAACGCTGTTGTGAACTTTAGTACTCTAACTGAAAGTGCACATTTAGTCAGGTTCTCTCCTGAAAAATCACAAAAGTGCTCTTTTATTTATTTTTTAGTTGATGACCAGCAACGCTGCAAATTGATTTTTGGTCCTATCATAAAATCGTAGGAGTATGAAAAGTGCAACTATTTTTACTACATTACTTCTATCGTTCATCAAAAGGCTTAAGATGACATAACACTGCGCCACACAGAGAAAATCAACCAACATGAATCTTTTCCACCTACAAACTCTTTAAACTGTACACATCATTCAGCACAGAATTTAGTGAATGATGGATGACATGTGTGCAGCAAATTGAGGTAATGCTGATTTTAGGAACGTAATGCAGAGGATGCCATTGAGGCGCTGAAGGAATATGAGCCTGAGATGGGGAAAGTGTACCGGCAGGATAGAAAGACGGTCCAGAGGATCAAAGCCAGAGACATTGTGCCTGGAGACATCGTTGAAGTTGCTGGTAAGAAAACTCGTTGTTCTGCATTCCAGCACATATGGCAAAAGTGCCTGTGTTAGTCATTTACATCATGTGGCTTTCAGAATCAGAATCAGAATACCTTTATTCGTCCCGCAATGGGGAAATTTGCAGTCCACAGCAGCAATTGAAGAGGGATGGGGGTGGGAGTGAAAGGATAGAAAACAAGATATTCTAAGCATAACAAAATAAAAATGTCAACTGTATACTGTGCAAATGTAGATGTGCAAAAACCGTTCTATAAACAAGACTGTACATAGTGCAGAATCTTTGTTAGCTAATATGTCACAAAGTGGGTAACCGATTTTTAAAAATTATATGCAACCTTAGTTGCTAATGCTGGATCTCAGATAACAGGGGAAAAATGTGGTCACATCGCATGTTGACACTGAAATCTCACAGGGCTCGATCTCATGGATTTGGATTGGATTGGATTTGCCTTTATTAGTCTCGCAGTGGAGAAATTTACATTTCACAGCAGCAAAGTGATAAAAGGAATGAAAGTAGAAAAATAAAATACATGAGCTGCTGGAAAGGCAGCCACTCTCACGGTGCCATCTTGAAGTCAAAAGAAAAAAAAAACAAATATGACAACACAAAGACAATATAACACACAAAGACACAGAGAGTCATTCATTCTTCATTCACCCTCTTTGTTACATAAAGCAGTTCTAGATGAAAGAGGAGAGGATCAAAGCATCTTTTCACTAGTGGATCAGGGACATCATGGTGGAATGTGCACCTCGACTACAAGCTAAATGTTGATGCTGCCTGCGAACGAGTGCTCATTCATGCTACTGTGCGGACAACCCTCCCACGTTTCTTCCAAAAGATAAAATAACAAATCCTTTATTTGTCTCACAATGGAGAAATTCCCACTTCATATGAGCAAAGTTATGAAGAAAAAAAAATGCTGGAAAGACAGCCACTCGTGCAGTGCCATCTTGAAGATTTGTTAGGATCAATTTACTGACTTGTCTATGCAATGCTTGAGTCATTGAGCTGTAGACTTATTTGCAATTGTCTTTTAGCTCTTCACCTCTGATGTGATGTAGAATCTTTGTGTGCGGGTGCGTGCGTGTGTGGTGCTTGCTTTTATTTATAGCTAGTCCTAGATGGTTTCGATCATGGAATGCTATATTTATAGCAGGGACTCGTGAAGATGACAGGTGTCTGGTCTCAACCATGTACTGTATGCCCCTTTGTTTATTTTTTTGGCGCACATGGTGGATTACAAAAATGGGCAGTAACCTTGATAAGGGCAAATGTTTTGCACATTATTGTGTGATACGGTTATTTGATCATGCGCTGACAGATGGAGTACATTCTTAGCAGCTTGAGGCATAGTTAAAAAATGAAGCATAACATGTATGATGTCCAGATAAACTTCTGTTCCCTACAAGAGCTTTACAATATTCATTCTCATGAATAGTATTTTCTTGAACCATCAATGTGACCTATGCCTTGTCCGACGATTGGTCATGTTGCTGAATGTTTTTAAAAAATAAGATAATTATAATATGTTTTGCCTTTCTATATAATCCCCATGTAGTCACTCAAAATAGTGTGTGTGTGTGTGTGTGTGTGTGTGTGTGTGTGTGTGTGTGTGTGTGTGTGTGTGTGTGTGTGTGTGTGTGTGTGTGTGTGTGTGTGTGTGTGTGTGTGTGTGTGTGTGCGCGCGCAACCATGCGTGCTTGTGGGTCTGTTTGTGTGTGTTTGTGTCATTTGTCTCTGTGTGTCTTGTGATTGGCTTGTAAGTGGTTCGGGGTGTCCCCTACCTGCAGCCTGAAAACAGCTGGGATAGGCTCAAGCACCACCGGTGACCCACGTCAGGATAAAGCAGTTTGGGAGATGGAGGGCTTGTTTATTCATTTATTTTTAGATGGATGTTTGTTTTTGAACATATAATATACCAATGTTTATTTTAATTCAGTTAAAATCCCTGGACCTGGTTGTTAGTCAGTGACAGCACATGAAGAACAAAAAATAAAGTTCACACTCATATTTATGGAAATTGACTATTTCGACTATTCATTGAACCCAACACCCATTTATTTGGTGTGTGGGATGAAATCCGGGTGCCTTGAAAAGTAGTTGATGATATTTCTTAATGAATGTGGTCAATTTATAAAACACTGTATGTTGCCCGGTTACATTATTGTTGTCGTTGGCGCTCTATCCTTTCATAGAGCAGCAGATCACATTGCATTTGTTCTAACCTGGCTGTGAGTTTGTTTGGCTGGTGGGTTGTACAGCCCAGCGAGAAGGGTGGCAAGAGGGAGACTCTCATCTAGTCCTATTGTGTCAAAGAGAGATGGCCTTATAGGGAAGCACTTTGTGGTGAAGCTTACCCCACCATGCTCGATGCACGGTGACCCTGCTCATCAGCACTGCACCCTCAGCTAGGATTCCAGACACTGTGGATAGTATGTGGCCTTTAAGTGGTCTGTCAAGCATCCTGTGTCACAGAGGGACTGTCTTTTGGCAAAGGAACATGACTTGTCAGCAAGACGGAGATAGATGGCCTCATCTTGCTGATAGGGCTGTTGCCATTGGAAACTCAAACTTAATGTGAAGGTCTCATCCAAGTAGCACAAATTATGTCTGAAATTAGCATTGATGTTGTTTTTTGATGCAGTAGGGGGGGGACGAAGGTCACGGACATGTAATGTTAAATTTTCTCACTGCTGCTTACATGCATTGATTACTTCTGACCTTAGATGAAGGAATCCCTAAATTTCTTTGAATTATACAGTGTGGAACAACTGCCCTTAAAGGACAACAGACACCATTTTTTTTGTTTCCTAACTGACATCAGAAAAACGTTTTATAGCATCTAAAAGACCCAAAACACGCAGACTGATATTTTTAGTCAAATGCAAAACACCAATATTAGTATAGAGTATTTTGTCACGAGGTAACCCGGCCCCATCTTTGCTTGTTAATGACTGAGCAATTCAGGGAAGCTCTTTTCATCGCATCCGCCTGTTCCCAGGTTAGCTCGTTCACCTCTGGGATGTTCCACACATGTTTTTGATCAGCATTCCTCAACGTTCTCATTTTTTCCCCCGCGACCTGTTTCAGCTTTTTTGGGGGGAACGTGTTGCAGCTATAAACGTCTAAATGAATGATTATTTGCAAAAAAAATAAAGTGTATTAGTTTCAAAAATACCTATTCAGTGTGTGTAATACATACACTAAATACAGACTGAACATGATTTACAAATGGCTTTATTCAATTTTTGTTTTGGATTGGATTTTTGCCTTTATTAGTCTCGCAGTAGAGAAATTTACATTTCACAGCAGCAAAGTTATAAAAGAAATGAAAGTAGAAAAGCAAAACACAGGGGCTGCTGGAAAGGCAGCCACTCTCGCGGCGCCGTCCTGAAGTCAAAAGAACACACAACTTTCCACCTTTGTTGAAATGTGTTTGTAGTTTTTTTATTCCTCTCCCTAACACAGTAAATTAGACATCCTAATTGCTAAATGCCACAAGTGCAAATATCATAACATTTTGGACACTGTATTTCTACATACCTTGTTTTGCCTCAGTCTGCCCAGCACCTTGTTAATTTTAATAAACGCTTGTTTGTTTGTTACCATGGGTACCGCAACACAGTTACATGCTATGCGAGGGCTGAACTGGCGGCTGCTTAAGATTCATCACAACAGACGACAAACCGGAGATCTTAAGGAGTCTCTGCTGTAATTGCGTAACAGGTTTGATTTTTGCATCATTGTCAACACAAGAGATGGAATTCAATCATATCGTCAAGCATTCATCAATACTTGGTTTTGCTGCTGAGGTTTTTGAGGGGCTTTTCCTTTTTGCTGTGAAGTGTGGTGGATGCAGTTTCTTTGGCCGTGATCTTATCACTGTTCCTCCACGTTTTTCTTCCTTGGACACTTCAATGGAGACAAGGTCTTGCTTATTCCTTGTGTGTTATATCATATGCATTGAATAACATGAAGCACAAGGGTTGCTGTGCGTGAGTTAACCCGCGGAGCAAGTAAAAGCATCTGCTTTACCTTAATTCTTTTTTCCATGCTTGAAATAAGTAAGTTTGCATGACAATTTATGAGTCAAAAATTATACTTTGCACCTCATAAACGGTCAACAAGAGTGTCAACATTAATTTTTTTATCCTCTTTTTTTCTATCCATCCAGTTTCTAATCTGTCTATCCTCACAAAGGTCGCGGGCACGCTGTAAGTTCTCCCAGCTTTCTTTGGGCAGTATGGAGCGGGGTGGGTGGGCACCCTTCTTCTGTAGCCAGTGAATTGCAGGGCACACAAACACAAGCAACCATTCACTCTCACAATCATACCGCTGGAAATTTTTGAGTGTTTGACGATCCTTCGGTGCATGTTTTTGGAATGTGAGAGGAAACTGGACTACCCGGAGAAAAACGACGCAGGCAAAGGGAGAACATGCAAATTCTGGGACTCAATTTGTACCCATAATCTCTGTACTGAGATGTCACCTTTGTAACCAGTCCATCACCATGCCACCCTTTACACTTTAATGAAAAATAACATTTTTATTCTGATTAGTCAATTTAGTCAATTGATGGAGTAATCAATACTAAAAAATATGCAATAATTGCAGCGCCTGAGAATAAATTCCAAAGGAAAACTGAACAGGTGTGTCACAACTCACTGAGGTAACGTATGATCAAGAAGACGGAGGCAGAAGCAAAGCTATTTGCATTTCAAACTGAAACTATGCTACCTGCCTAAAATGAAACCGTGCACGAGCCAAAATGAGGTCAAATTAATGAAATGCAAATCAGCAAGAATCATGTTAATGTACTTAACTAACAAAACATTGGCCCTCTGGCAGGCCCGGTGTTTGCGGAATATGATTACAGTTAAATTTGTGGCTTGTTTATTAATATGGTGACAAGTAGATTATATGCCTATGCCTGTATAGTTGCATCATACAGCCCGCTGGTAAATTTGGTTTAGTGTCTGCACTCGGCCTTGTGTGATAACATGGCCGGTGTATTTGTGTCATGTCGATCAAGAACATGACAAAGTTGTCCTGAGAGGATTTAGCAGTAAAACGGGTCAGAAGAAATTAAGGGAGTATTTGCTTCCTCTTGGGTCTTGAGTGTCTTAATTGAACACTTAAAAAACTTCTATTCGTAAAAACAATATTTATCTTGTTCCTCGTCAACTCAGCTAAAGAGTATTTACAGTGACCTAAGAACAATCGCCGCTGTTAACAAAGTGCTTTACATGAACAAAATAAGTCGTACAAAAGTAAACGTTAAGCAATACATTCATTAATTCATTCATTTTCTAAACTGCTTAACCTCACTAGGGTTGTTGGGGGCGCTGGAGCCTATCCCAGCTGTCTTTGGGAAGTAGGCAGAGGCCACCCTGAACCGGTCGCCAGTCAATTGCAGGGCTTAAACAGTACATTAATACTGAACATGTCAAAAGTAAATGGATTGATAGATAATTAGTTAGCTAGTTATGTATCCATCCATCAATAGCAAATGTGGAATTATTTTACTTTGTTTACTGTTTTGGTAAGTGCTTTGTTTCAGCTTGAGCTGTTGTGAAATTGTTATATGAATCAAGATGTACAGTATTGTATAAAAGGAAAACTATAATCAAGGCTCGTGTTGACTCAAAAACCAAGGTTGCAAGGATGTTCACAACTCGATGCCTTTTTAAAACGAATGCCGTAGATTTCCGATACAACATGTGCTAAATGCTTATGTCAGATCAGTGGTTCTTAATCTTGTTGGAGGCACCGAACCCCACCAGTTTCATATGCTCATTCACCGAACCCTTCTTCCAATGACTACTAACTGCAGTCTCGACTGAGGGGTGGACCTCTGCGGCGGAGGATCCACCGAACCCCTAGGGTTCGATTGAATCCAGGTTAAGAACCGCTGTGTTAGATATTGGATTGGATTGGATTTGCCTTTATTAGTCTCGCAGTGGAGAAATTTACATTTCACAGCAGCAAAGTTATGAAAGAAATGAAAGTAGAAAAGCAAAACACAGAAGCTGCTGGAAAGGCAGCCACTCTCGCGGCGCCGTCTTGAAGTCAAAAGAACAAAAAAAAACAAGCAACAAATAACATGACAACACAAAGACACAGAGAGACATTCATTCTTAAGCACTTTCTGTACCCTCTTTGTTACATAAAGCAGTTCCAGATGAAAGGAGGAGGAGAGGATCAAAGCGTCTCTTCACCAGTGGATCAGGGACATCATGGTGGAATGTGCAAGTCGACTACAAGCTAAATGTTGAAAGCAAACACGCAGCTGTAGCATCCATTGACGAAAAGAGATTGTCTCACATCTCCTGTCCCCCATAAATCAGCTTCAATTCCATCCCACGACAATTCCATACACGCATCGGCGCTCTGCGCTGACGCTCCTTTCTTCTTATCGCGGGCTCCTCAAGCCATGCATCCATCAAGCCGCAGATTGTCCAACAGCACCGACCTTCCACTGAACAAAGCGGGGCTGTGAAGATGCTGCCCATTACAGGCGCAAAAAAGCACAATGGCCCCTTTGGTGTCCAGCGATGGCAGTCGAATGGCACCAACATTCCTCCCATTCAAAAACAGTACTGGCATATTCATGCTGCCGAAAAGGCGCAACCGCTCAGCACAGTCTCCTCCTTGATGAATGTCGTGGTCAAAAATATTGTACCACTGAATGTTTTTTATAGACACGAGAAAACATAATTACTCATGCACAATCAGAATCAGAATCAGAATCAGAATACCTTTATTCGTCCCGCAATGGGGAAATTTGCAGTCCACAGCAGCAATTGAAGAGGGATGGGGTTGGGGTGGGAGTGAAAGGATAGAAAACAAGATATTCTAAGCATAACAAAATAAAAATGTCAACTGTATACTGTGCAAATGTAGATGTGCAAAAACCGTTCTATAAACAAGACTGTACATAGTGCAGAATCAAGAGATGCATTTAGATATATTGCAACAACCCATATTTACAAGTGTCCAGTTTTTTTTTTTTTTTTTTTTTTCACATGTGATCATTGGGAATTGTGAAGCCTGACAGCAGTCGGTAGGAACGAGCGGCGGTACCTCTCCTTCTTGCAGCGCAATGTCAATTAAACAAAAATACATGAGTATTTGCTTGCTCTTTCATCAGACAACACATCTATTTTATCCACATACTTGATTATGTGATTGAACTTGCAGTGAGTCACTTGAAAACTAGCTCCACTGCGACAACTCACCAGTTATTGTATTTTTCATGTTTTGATAAAACTCTTTCTCATGTTCCCCAGGTTTAACCTGCATAAAATTAGTTCTCAAATTTATGAAGCAGCCACCTCAAATAAGAGTTTTTTTTGAGCCGCAAGCTTAAGAGTACTCCACACAAGAAACAGACTATGATGCAGCTAAGATAGTAGTTATTTTTTTTCACTTTGAAATGGGCACCAAGATTTTATACTGAAAATCCTGTCAATGAATCACCCCTATTTGGCGCAGATTCACAGAATGACAAAAATGTGAAGATTTTCACGCCTATAAAAGTGTGACATCTTGCAAATGTCAGCCAGTGGCGAGTACATATTCATTTGGAGACTGGCTTTTCATTGAGGTAGCTGTTCATGAAGGCTGCTTTGGAGAGCTGTCATGTTGACTCTTGTGTAATGGCCCTCTGACTTGACAGTACTTCAACCTTTTGTCCTGCTGCCATCAGCACATGGAAACCCTCCTGGCTGCCCCTGAGGAAGCCTTGCCGGCTAAACCTCATGCTGTACCCGAACACACGGCAGCGGCAGGTGCCAGTCAAAGCTGCCAGCTTATGTTGTGCCGCTGCCTCACTTGCTGTTGAAAGGTCTATTTAAAAGGCACCTCTGTGAGTCATACTGTGTAAATGTATCACTGAGCCTGAACTCTGTGGAGCTCATCACCTGTTGGCAAACACAGAGGTGCAAAAGTGTGAATAGCTAATGAGATGCTTGGATCGCTACCAAGCAGGATGTTGACACAAAATGACAGCTGATTTACACAACACACTTACTTAGAGCAGGCCTGCAGTGTAACAAAGCCTCTGGACAATCCCAGTGTTTCTTAAAAATTAAAAACTCAGCTGCAGGCCCCATTGTTGGAAAGTGGGTCTCCGCAGTCTTTTCCTTCTAAGTAATGACCCGAAGGCAGGAAGTGTTGCATAACTGCGGAGGCGAGGCCCAAACAATGTCACGGAAGGAAAACGTAAAGTTTTTGTGATGAAGCTAAAGTGAGTCGTAATTGCAATTTCAAAGGGAACTTTGCAGCTGACACTGATTGGACCTGTACATGGTTGTGTGTGCATATATCGCAACACAGTTTTGGTACAGTAGCCGGTCCTATCTATGAGCCAGGATTAGTGCCCTTCTCAGAAGGGAAGCTTTTATTGTTCCTGTGGTTCTGTGTTTGGATGCTCCCGTGTTAGATGTCAGTCCTTCTGAGAAATGATGTCTGTCTGGATTGGACAATAGCTGCTGACAGGTCAACCTTTCTGGCAGCACTGTGGAAGACACTTAATGAGTTGCCCGTCATCGTCTACCTTCTCCAAGGATCAGAAGTGGCGCACCAGTCCCCATGTGTTCGAGAGCACGGAACCGTAAAAACGCTGAAAACAGACACTGGCCTGTTAATGGAATGAATTATGATGGTTTGTATTCTCAGTAAAGTATCAAGTAGACAGGTTTGTCCTTTTGTCTCTTCTTGTGTTGTTGCAGTCGATGTGGAGACAGCTGCCATCATACAGCCACATTTAAACCTGATCGGAACATTGAGGAAGATTTTAGAATACTTTTTCCATTTTCGGCTTTGTGCATTGTTGAGCCCTTGCCTTCTCTAAAGGTCATGTTGGTTTTATCTTACAATAGTGCTTTTTTCCCTTATATAGGCTCATCATATACAGTGGTGAGCTAAAGTATCCTACCCCCTTTCTGATTTCAGGGATTTATTTGTGTGTGTGTGTGTGTGTGTGTGTGTGTGTGTGTGTGTGTGTGTGTGTGTGTGTGTGTGTGTGTGTGTGTGTGTGTGTGTGTGTGTGTGTGTGTGTGTGTGTGTGTGTGTGTGTGTGTGTGTGTGTTTGTATGACTAGTCTTGTGAGGACCACTAACATTTTATACCATACGTAGTGAGGACATTTTTGACACGTGAGGAACTTTTGGCCGGTCCTCACAAGTCTTTCATTCTAAAGGCTTCTAGAGGGTCTATACATGCATCTGTTTAAGTTTCAAAGAGGTCCTCACAAATTCACCCAAAATGATTTTTTGCTGTGTATTTTCATTTCACTTGGATACACACATTTTTTACTCATTGTGTGTGTGTTTGTGTGTGTGTGTCTGCGGGGTTAACGGGAGGAAAAAGTTCATACCACAAAAAGTAAAACGGTAGTTTAACCAAATTCACTACAGGGGTGAGGACTTTGAATGAACCCATTCAGAAACCTCACTCCTGCTGTTATTTCAGTTTCAAGTCCACTTTTTATTTCTTTGTTTGTAAAAAGTTGAAGTGGGAAATGGGGTGACAGGCATTTAGTGTTGAAATGTAACACTAGTTCTTCTCTAAACTTATCAGCAACCGTGGTCCTCACTACTTATCTGGAGTTATCCGGACCTCACAAAACCATTGAAACAGGAATGTGTGTGTGTGTGTGTGTGTGTGTGTGTGTGTGTGTGTGTGTGTGTGTGTGTGTGTGTGTGTGTGTGTGTGTGTGTGTGTGTGTGTGTGTGTGTGTGTGTGTGTGTGTGTGTGTGTGTGTGTGTGTGTGTGTGCGTGTGCGCGCGCGCGCGCGCATTTATTTTAGTTTCAATGTTGGTTAGGATTTTAAAACCAATATCAATACCTTCACAAAGGCAACCGAAGTGAACCCCACTTATTCACTGGGGTTGTTAACCAAGCCCGTCACAAATAGTGGAAATCTGCAAATATTTAATGCTCCTCCCATGGTCCAGGTGGGTTTGTAATTGCATGAAAACTACAAACGAAGACAGCAAAGCACTTAGAACTCAAAGGATCACGAAGCACCAACACCATGCACCGAGAACATAACTGGGCAGCTATCCAGGATGTTTTGGAAGTTGACCACATTCAACACACCTGATTTAGATGATCATCTGATCCGCCATGAGCAAGCTCTGCAATTGCCTGATCAGGATAATGGTCCTCAAGGACTGAAGTTGCCTACTCCTGATCTAGAATGTACACTATTGTGAACTCGTAAACAACTGTTTCACTCATTAAATTAGTGAAAAAAAGTGAACCACAGACACAAGTCACTACAGTCAAACCTCGGTTTTCAAACGTCTCGGTTCTCGACCAATGTGGTTTTCAACCAAAAAGTTCGGGATTTCTGCCTCGGTTTACAACCGAAATTCGGTTCGCGACCAAACTGTGCGCTACCCGACTCCCCTCCACTTCCTTACACATCACTTCCTCGCGTCGCGTCACATGACCCACGCATAAGTGTTGTTGAATAAATATGTTTTTTTTTAATTAGAAAGCAGATGAGTTTGGTTGAGATCTCTGCAAGCCGGACATTATCGTGTAGCGTTCCAATGTGAGCAGGTGTGTTTGTGCTGTTCAATCAAGATAAAAAAAGTGGACGTGTCTGGTGGAGATCTCCGCAAATTGGACGTTATTCTTGTAGTGTTCCATTGTGAGTCGACTTGTTTGAATTGTTCGGTCATTATTAAAAAAAGACGGATTCAATTGATTATAATGGGAAATACTTCAGTTTTTGATCAATTTTCTGGAATAGATTATGGTCAAAAACAGACATTTAACTGTATCTCTAAATGCAGAAAACTGGGAAAAACTTCTGAGGAGTTGTCAGCCAACCAAACCTATTTCAATGTTATTGCTCAGCATAGGCAAGGGGTATAACGCGGTCAAATTATGCGCAGGAGCAAGCTGCACAAGTGTTGTTATTTTTGCAACACACATATGGCTCAGTGAAGCCGAAAAAGGCTGTTGTCATAATTATGAATGAAACATGATGACATCCGCCAAGCATATCCTCAGATTTCAGAATGTGTCTGTGTGCATTTTGCTTAATTTCATCAAAGTTGTGTTTACCTATCTTTGCCAATACTTTGACATGTTTCCAGCAGCTGTAAAGTTTAGGCCAATTCCTGCACTTGCGATTTACGCTCGAGTGTAGCTGCATTCTTTACAAATATAGAGTCCCAAGTGATTATAACTCACCCAGGAGGTCAAAAAACAATCATGAACATCTGCGGCCTTCCTACTTTTAGGACCTGGATGATCATAAATTGTGCTATCAACCAGAAAGTGTTCTAGGCAATCATCAGGTCCTGAAGCACAAGTGCTCTCGTTCAATCAAGAATAGTGACCCAGAACCTACTGACAAGTCCACTTCTAAGTAGTTCAAAAAATAAAAAAAGTGTGGAGTTGGCCGAGCCAAAGCTCGGGCATGAATCCAATTGAGATGCCGTGCTATGCTTGAAAACTGCAATATGATGTCCAGTAAATTTAAACTATTGTTCCCTCCAAGCTGTTGATTTGAGCAATTGCAGGCTGCCCTTACCCTCTATAAAATTACATTTCCCCACTCATTCTTTTATTTGGACCCTGTTGCAATCTTCAAAAAAAGACACCACACCATTCCCACTTCCCTTCCCATTTCAGTAGTGTGACCGAGCGTCGACCCTCAGTTGTTCTTCTTGAGTTTTGACGCATCCATTGACGCACAACCCCCCACTCATTTTGCGGCTTTTTGTAGGGGGGGGGGGGTATGTTTTTTTGGATAGATTTTGGATCTGTTTGGTGCTGGTTGGTTCACCATGTACATGTCTGATGTTGCGCCAAAGAATACTCTGAGTTTGTGTGAGTACTTAGATGCATGAAAAACTAGATTCTGCGAACTGGAGTTGGTCAAAATTCCTCCACAGCAATGCGAAAGATCATGACCCGCAATTCCAAATTATTGATTTGAGTTATTGCTGATGAGTTCAAGGAGTAATTCTGATTCTTCTTTTTAATGATGGGCTAGTCAGATAGGTTTCGATCTTTTTCCCATTAATAAATAAATTAATCATTTAAAAACTGCATTTTTGTTGTCCTTGTGAAATGTTTACATTTAGATTCTTGATCTGGAAAAACCAAAGATTTAGAAATGTACAAAACAGTGTGAAAACAGCAGAGGACACATGGTGTTTCGCAGTCTAGATGTCTACACGCTTTCGGTCCATTATTTGGTGTTGAAGAAGGAAGGGGGCAAGTGTAGGGGCAATTTCCGGTATTTCATTTTGTGCAGCTTTAGGAAGCTGAATTGGGTCGCCACAATCCTAAATTGGCTTTTCCTTTGAGACAAGCCATTTATGGCTCACGTGTCCTCCATTTCCTCCTTTCCTTGGTTCTCTTTCACCTTTCCTGCAGTGTTGTCACCACTGCCTAATGGCCCATGGACAACAATATCTGCACTAAGCTACTTCCTCCTTTTATGAGATGTGTACCAAGTTACCATCTGCAGATTGTAGCTCCTATTTAGTTAATTACACATACACAGTCGGAAATGTGCTTGATGTCTTTGCACTGACATATTTTGTTTGGTTTCAGTTGGAGACAAAGTGCCCGCCGACATCCGTATATGTTCAATCAAATCAACAACCCTGAGAGTGGACCAATCCATTCTAACTGGTAAGTGATGAAACTTGTTTTTAATCAAGTCAATCAAAACACCCAACTGAAAGTTTACCTGCAGACTTTTGTATGTTAAATTCAAGGTGCAGCACTTTGAATGACTGAAGTCACTAATGCTCTCATCTATTCTTGTATTTTTGCACGAGGCAATCCAAGACTCATTTCACTGGTCCCTGGTCATATATGTTGATGCCTTATTATTTACTGCTGCATGTTGATAACTGCCGCATTTCATCCCAAGTCATCTGCTGTTTTAACAATGAAACACATGCTTGTCTTTGCAGGAGAATCTGTCTCCGTCATCAAACATACAGATCCTGTGCCTGACCCCCGCGCTGTCAATCAAGATAAGAAGAACATGCTTTTCTCTGTAAGTATACTTAGGAGAAGTCGACATCAACAGGAGACGTTTTGTCGGCCAGTGTCCCAGAACAAAAACGGCTGCCGCAGTTGCCCGCAACACCACTTGTGATTTCAGGGTACCAACATTGCCGCTGGCAAAGCCGTGGGTGTGGCGGTGGCCACGGGTGTCAACACAGAGATCGGTAAGATCCGTGATGAGATGGCAGCGACTGAGCAGGAGAAGACACCCCTGCAACAAAAGCTGGATGAGTTTGGCGAACAGCTTTCCAAGGTCATTTCCCTCATCTGCATTGCGGTGTGGATAATCAACATCGGCCATTTCAATGACCCTGTGCACGGAGGCTCCTGGATCCGAGGGGCTGTCTACTACTTCAAGATAGCGGTCGCACTGGCTGTGGCCGCCATCCCTGAAGGGTTGCCTGCTGTCATTACCACGTGTTTGGCTCTGGGTACCCGCCGGATGGCCAAGAAGAACGCCATTGTCCGCAGCTTGCCGTCTGTGGAAACCTTGGGTTGCACCTCCGTCATTTGTTCTGACAAGACAGGAACTCTGACCACCAATCAAATGTCTGTCTGCCGAGTAAGTCTCACACCTGGCGTTAAAAAGTTGCTTGGCAGCCTGCTTGTATTTCTCTGATGTTTGAATCATATAAGGTACTAAGTTGCCTGACCGTGATGGTTTGCTCAAGTAACACTGTGCAAATACTGTTTTCGCTTGTGATCAGGCAACAGATTATTTAGCCATAAGGCAACATGCAGGCTCGTCTTGCCCACACTGTGCACTCGGATGACTTGCTTCCCTTATATAAGTCACCTTGCGTCATCAACATGAAAAGAAGCCAAACACGACTTTCGTTGTCTCTTTGGAATAAGATGGATTCCTTATTCTCTGCAATATCTCTATTGGATGCTCAGTCATTCTTTTCAGTGGAAACATTGCCTTATTACATTATTTGTGTAAATATTGTAATGTCATGAGAGGCTAGCTCTCAGCGGGACAGGACAAGGAGCGCAATGGGCGACAGGTTTGAATACAAAGGTTTTAATAAAGGGTTTCAGGGGGGAATTCACAAGTAACAAAGGCAAGAATAGTGTCTCTTCCAATATTTAAATCATACTAAAGTCTCTTCTGAGGTGAAACTGAAGACGGAGTTCTCTTCCATGAGTTTCTAGGCCTCACCCCTCTTGACGTCCTCCTCATGTAGCCTAGCCACCTTTAGCAAGGTCCGAATCCAGTGTCCTGTCGTGTGGTCCCAACTGGCAATGAGTTCCACACGGCAATCAGTTTCTCCACAGAGCACAGCAATAGAGCTTGTCTCCCCCGGGCCCACACTCAGAGGCTCTCCGCCTTAAAAGCCTTGCCTGCCAATCAAGCCGTGATCAGCCGCAGGTGTGGTGTTTGAATTGCTGCCTTCCACCAGATGGGGCCAAAACTCTCTCCGGGTGAAGCCATCTTAGGGGGATGTATTTGCCCTCCAGAACCCAGCCTCTCGTGACATCACAATATTTACCAACCTGGAACTGAAAATTCATAATTATATGGAGCCACCGGAGACGAAACAGGATACACACGCACAACCACACACACACACCACAAATGATCATTCTAAATATGTTTTTGCTCCCGCACCACTTGATCCCACCACTAATCAATCAGTTTTGCTCTTGATCAACCTGAAGTGACACAGGCTTGGCTTTGGCTATTCCATTTTCTTTTCATACGATTAACTCGATTAACTCTTACCTTATGTGTGCATGCGCAAAACGCCTTCCTGTGTGACATTTTGCAAGACTGTTTTGACTTGTGTTTCATGTTGGTTCGGCAGCAGGCCACCATCAGAAAGGGACAGACCATGTAAAAGCACGGGCTCGACTTCAAGTCCGCTTGGGATTTGTGCGGCTTCTGCTGCCACCTGCTGTCTTCTTGAAACGAGCCGCGGCTGCCGTCCTCTGTGTAGTCAAATGCTGCTTTGTGACATGTTGATGCCATCTTTTGTTATTTTTAGATGTTCATTCTCAACAAAGTGGAAGGGGAGAGCTGCTCTCTGTTTGAGTTTACCATCACAGGATCAACCTATGCACCGGAGGGGAACGTGTGAGTTATAAAAAGGGAAATGACAATTAATTCATGACGATTGATCCAAATGGATGCTGACCGAGGTTGCATTTACTGAACCATCTCCCCCAGATACCAGGATGGGAAACAAGTGAAATCCTCTCAGTATGATGCTCTGGTGGAACTGGCCACCATTTGTGCACTGTGTAATGACTCATCGCTGGACTTTAACGAGGTCTGGATTGCATCCATCTCACATTCTTAAATAGTTTGGAGAGTCCACCAGTGCACGCGCATGGCTTGATTGTTGACTCGGGTCACCCAAAAAAAATAAATTCTAATATTCATTACTTGAGTGTACTATAAGTATCTGAGTATGTTACGTTTGTAGTCACATCTACGTTCTTGGGGCATGGATATAGATTTTTATTGTTCTTTTTTCTTTTAATGTCTCTTTTTAAATGTGAATTTTTAAAGCTTTTGGTCAACTTATGTTTTGATGTGGACTTGATAATGGTAAGTGTTTTGCACCTTGTCTCCACGTGAGATGATGCATATCATTGTGCACTGAGTTAATACCACAAATTATAAAACCTAAGCCCATGACTTTTTATTATAAACCCAGTCCAAAGTGTGGAAATGTTCCTCTTATTTTATGCTCTCTCGTGTAGCTACTGTAATTAAGGTCACCAAAATTTCAGACATCTCTCTACACTCGATAGGATGCAGCATGACTGTAAATCAAGATTTTGGCTGTTTTTTTATTTCTCTTCAAAAAAGTAATCATTGACATTTCCGCTCTGAATAATGTAGGTGAAAGGTGTATATGAAAAGGTCGGCGAGGCGACCGAGACTGCACTGACCTGTCTGGTGGAGAAGATGAACGTCTTTGACACAGAAGTCCACAATCTATCCAACATAGACAGAGCTAATGCCTGCAACTCGGTGAGTGACGCAAACGTCTTCCGTGCTAACATGACACGCTGCGGGTTTTCTTACTGTTTTGTGGGGGGCGGGGATATCAGGTGATCAAACAACTGATGAAGAAAGAGTGCACTCTGGAGTTCTCTCGAGACAGGAAGTCAATGTCTGTATACTGCACCCCTAATAAGTCCCGTTCATCATTGGGAAAAATGTTTGTCAAGGTATACTTCGACAAGGCACACAAATTACCGGCTGCTTTTATCAGCGTGTGACGAACATTTGAATTTTTGTTCCAGGGAGCGCCCGAGGGTGTTATTGACAGATGCACCCATGTCAGAGTGGGGAACAGCAAAGTTCCATTGAGCAAACCCATCAAGGAAAAGATCATGTCTGTGATTCGCGAATACGGGACCGGCCGAGACACGCTGAGATGTCTGGCTTTAGCCACACGAGACAGCCCGCCCAAGATGGAGGATATGATACTGTCCGAGCCCACCAAATTCTCCGAGTATGAGGTGACTGCTAGGCTTCGGCCATCAATATAATTTCCCGGAATATCTGACCTTGTGGTTAAGATGTCCACCTCAATGTTCAGAGTTGTAAGTTCAAATCTCTCGACCATTTCTCGTGTATGACAGCTGCAATTTTCTCCGGCACACCCTCGGCAGTTCATGGGGGATATAAATTGTTCTGAAATTTTGTTTCCAATTGCATTGGGAAAAAAAGGCCAAACCTTTGCTTCACCATGCAATCTTTGTTGTCCCTCGGCCTCCAGTCAGACTTGACCTTTGTCGGCTGCGTCGGCATGCTGGACCCTCCCAGACAAGAGGTGGCGGCCTCCATCAAGCTGTGTCGCCAGGCTGGCATCCGCGTCATCATGATCACGGGGGACAACAAGGGCACGGCCGTGGCCATCTGCCGACGGATCGGCATCTTCTCCGAGGAAGACGACGTAGAGCAGATGGCCTTCACCGGACGAGAGTTTGACGAACTGGCGCCCAACGCGCAGCGTGAAGCAGTCACTCACGCTCGCTGCTTTGCACGCGTTGAGCCTTCGCACAAGTCCAAGATCGTCGAGTTCCTTCAAGGATTTGATGAGATCACAGCGATGGTACGTCATCTCAAAATCAAAGCCAAACATGCCGAATCGTGCAAAATGACACCCCAAGCGTATCTGGAACGAGAGTTGCGTTGACTTGTTACTTTCCCTTTTCGTTTCTCATGCGCATCAGCTTTTTGGCATACCCAATTTTAGTCGCAAGGTTCTTGTAGACCAAGGGTGCTCACACGTTCTCAGCATGGGAGCTACTTTTGAAATGACCAAATCAAAATGATCTACCCATTATATTTACTGAGAAATATGTTGAGAATTCTTGCAACTTACTTTGATTGCATAACCGCATATGTTGCACAACATTATGATGTACATGTTTTGCCATTACCTGAGTTCACTCTGATAATCGGCAGAGCAGACAAACGCACTTTGATAAAAAGTCCTCCGCCCATTCTGTATGAAAGTGAAACTTTGTTTCTTCTTCCTTGGTCCAGCTCCCCCACTCATTTTTATATCCTATCTTACGTTTTACATTAGGATGTAACTTATGACTAGCTTGTTAACTTTGCAACACTCAGGGATGTCATTTGACCACACACAGTGTACCTAATAATGAGATGTCATCTGATTGGTTGTCCGGTGTATCAATCAAGTGAAGGGATGGCTGACGTTGAGTTTTTATTCCAAACAACTCAACTGTATTTGTTTAGCGTCAGTTCATGGCAATGTCACATAACCTTGTCATGCTAGTATCTACCCATAGTACCTTGGATATCGACATATTGAGGACCCCTGTTGTAGACCAAGGGTGTCAAAGTAATTTTTTGCCGGGGGCCACATTGTAGTTATGATTTCCTCTTGAGGGCCATTATAAATTTGGGGAAACCATTAGAATGTTTAATCCCTTCCACATATTACATATAGAGCACACATTGATGAATGACTAGTTTTTTTTAAATCTGAACTCAAGAATAATGACTGCTATTGTGGTTTACATACGACAATTTGAAATTTTGATTTGGACTTTAGCCAGCATTATGGAATTTTACTCGTTTGATTTGCTTTGGCGGGCCGAATAAAATGATGTGCGGGCCAGATTTGGTCCCCGGGCCTTGTCTTTGACACCTGTGTTGTAGACTAAAGAAACACCGCGTTTGTCCGCAGACGGGAGATGGTGTGAACGATGCCCCCGCCTTAAAGAAGGCGGAGATTGGCATCGCCATGGGTTCGGGCACTGCCGTGGCCAAGTCGGCCTCTGAGATGGTCCTCGCCGACGACAACTTCTCGTCCATTGTGGCTGCGGTTGAGGAAGGACGCGCCATATACAACAACATGAAGCAGTTCATCAGATACCTCATCTCCTCCAACGTCGGCGAGGTCGTCTGGTAAGTTGCCAAATCCTTTTTGAGCTTTTCTTCCATTTGCCAGTCTGCCATGTTGATGTCGCATTCCTTTGCCGCTAGTATCTTCCTTACGGCGGCACTGGGCTTCCCCGAGGCACTGATCCCAGTTCAGTTGCTGTGGGTCAACCTGGTGACCGACGGCCTCCCCGCGACCGCCCTCGGCTTCAACCCTCCGGACCTCGACATCATGGAGAAGCCTCCCCGCAATGCTAGAGAGCCCCTCATTTCCGGGTGGCTCTTCTTCCGATATGTGGCCATTGGGGGTGAGTGTCGCGGCCGCAGTCTACGGGTGTTTTGAGTCGTTGGATGTCGTCTGAAGGCGGAGCCTGCGCTTTTGCCATCTCTGCTGGCAGGCTACGTCGGCGCCGCCACGGTGGGAGCTGCGGCGTGGTGGTTTACACTCTCGGATGACGGACCTCAGGTCACACTGTACCAGCTGGTAGGCGGGCACAATTATCGAATAGGCGCAACCCCCGCTGGACCGGACCGGACCGTCCGTCCACGGTATAACTCCCTCATCTTTCTCGGTAGAGTCACTTCCTCCAGTGCACCCCGGACAACCCAGACTTTGATGGCCTGGACTGCGAGGTGTTTGAGTCGCCGTATCCCATGACCATGGCCCTGTCTGTCCTCGTCACCATTGAGATGTGCAACGCTCTCAACAGGTACAAAAGCTTCCAGGGAGGGTGGAGAAGCAACATGTACATCCAACAATCTTCTTCTTCGTCTTTGTCTCCTTTCCGTCCCCGGCTCCCTTCTTCCCAGTCTGTCAGAGAACCAGTCCCTGGTGCGGATGCCTCCTTGGGAAAACGTTTGGCTGCTGGGGGCCATTTGCCTCTCCATGTCTCTTCACTTCCTAATTCTCTATGTGGAGCCTCTGCCAGTAAGTCTGAAGTAAAATACACCAGACGTGTCATCAAAGTCACCACGTGAGCGACAGTCCCCTCCAAAAGTATTGGAACGGCAAGATCAATTCCTTTGTTTTAATTTCAGTGGTTGGATTTCAGATTTAAAAAAAAATGGAAATGAGACCAAAATTTGGAGGTATTCACAAAAACGGGTTCAACAACTCGGGGCAGAGCACACCCATCACCAGAAAGAATCAGAAGGCCACATAGAATTTTGCAAAGGAAGTACAGAGATGAGTCACAAAAATTCTGAAACAGTGATTTGTGCACTGTTGAGTGCCAAGATTAGGTTCTACCAAAAAGTATTTTAAGGAAAAAAAAATGTAATTATGAACCAAAACAAGTAATCTTCATATGTGAGCCATTGTCAATGTAATTTCATGTCTTGCGTGCCACTTCTGAAACCGGCTCACATGTCAAGCAGTAGGATGCATTTTGTAGGGCAATTTTTACACAAAAAAATTGCATCCAAATCAGGAGACGCTTTATCATGCAACAAGACCAGCAGCAGAGGGCCTTTCCATGTTGTATTATTGCCTTTTGTTTTAATCCTTCACTCCACATATACTGAAGCCTACTCCCAAATTAATATCTTGACGTGGCCGTGCTCCTCAGGTCATCTTCCAAATCACCCCTCTGGACGCCACCCAGTGGATGATGGTGCTGAAGATCTCGATACCCGTCATCCTGTTGGATGAACTGCTCAAGTTTACGGCCAGGCACAACTTGGACTTGGGTAAACAGTCGGAGAGGCCGGCGGCGGGCCGCAAAAGGCAGTGGCATCCGTCCGCATGTGCCGAAGGCATCTCGTGGCCCTTTGTGGCCATCTCGCTGCCTTTGGTGCTGTGGATCTACAGTGCTGACACTAACGTGGCTGCAGTGTTGTGGCCCTGACTCACCCCCCCGGGCACCGCTGTGGAGTGAACATTAACACGCACATATCTAACAGAAACATTAACTTCCAGTCAATTCTCCTGCCCGGTCTGATGGCGGAGGAGTCTTTGATATTTGAGACATTTCTGGCAATGCATTGTGGGGGGAGGGGGTGAAATTATGTGGTTTTTATATTATTATTATTATTATTATTATTACTACTACTACACTGGTCAACAGAAACTTTTAATCAGGGATGACTGTGTGTCCGTAAATGTATTTTTGTCAACTAATTTCAAAAATATCTTTTACAGCACATTAGGGTTTTCTGACTTTCAAAATTTGGCCTGTAAAAATCACACAAAACAGATCTTACCAAGCCTTTTCAATTTGTAGCAATGACTTTTCACTAAGAAAGCCCACCTGACGTTGCCCCCAAACCGTAATTCATACGCTTACCAGATTACATATTTTCTTCTCGTTATTATTATTAATACCTAATGCACTTGATTAAAATACAGGGCGGTTTGGAAATCAGTGCAAAATATCAAGAAAGGTTTTCTTGCATCTGTGATTAACAGTTTTTGTTAAAAAAAAAAAGACCAGTGTTGTTTTTATTGACATTTGTCTGAGTGATAGATGATTTACAAGACATTTTTAAACAATAGATCACTTGTCTTGGAAGGCTGTATGGGGACGAGAAGAATGTAAATTTAGGACATTGGTGTCTGCATTAGGCAGAGCACAGCTACCTCACCGCTGTTCTATAACCGTTACTACTCCGATTTATCTCCACTAACGTGATTTGAAGCACCCAAAGCCTTCACATTTTTACTCGTTTTAGGTCAGTGAGGACTTTTCTGTGCATGTCCTTTATTTTAAGAACTATTTATACATAATGTATAAATGTGCACATACTGTATTTGAAAACACTGTCCATGTTACTTCACACAAACAGCCTGGTTTTCACCTCCGCGGTGTTGCTGCGTGTGTTTTTGTGTACATTGTTGAACTGCTTGATTTTATTGTTGCCGTTCAAATATTTGACGAGTGCTTTTTTTGCCACTATGTGCCATTAAGCTTTTCCTTACAAGGCATTCCTTCCATGCATTTGGCTGCAGGTGTGAATACACCTTGAACCGCATGCGAATACGCGCCTGCCCGTTTTTGTGCAAAGGCTAATACAACAGCTCTTGAGATTTTTGATAAGCCTTTAAAATCACGATGTGGATGGCATTTGCGTTGGAAGCAACAAAATATGGATTGGTTTCAAATGTCTTCAGCATCACAAAGTGCTAGTGGTCGTTGAATTGTTTGACATTTCAAACTGGCACGAATAGTTTTTGTTTGAAGGTACAGACTCGCCATCTCCCCTCCGCCATTTTGTTTTCTCACTTCAAGTAATCATTTTCAGCTCACCCCAAGTGCATCTTGTCTGTGTTATGTACATTGAAGCAAGTTTTAACACACTTTGGAATGGTAAACTGGTACTTTTGACTAATCGGGCAACGATTTAATGCTTCTCCTCCCTCTCTTTTCTCTTCCCAGCCAAGGCCATATAGGCTCGACTCGACTCCAAAATTACTTGGTTTGTTTTGTGTTGCGCTTGTGTTTTGGACGGCGCACTTCCAGTTGAAGAACTGGAAACGTCAAGTGAAGACAGCACAGGTTGTTCATTTGTTTTGATCGTATGCCCATGAATCAAAGTCCTCATCGCTCCTTCCATCCTTGCGCATGAAGAGCCAAGAATAACAACGGCTCTCATGCCCTAATTTACCTGAAGATCTTAGTACTGTTGTGTACATTCAGTTGCATAATATTCCTGGTGCATGTCTGCTACAGCTACTGATTTGTGTAATAGAGAATGTCAAGAACTGCTTAAAGGTTACTCACCTGAGACAAGTGTTAGATAAGCTTAAAAACTGTTGATTTTTCCTAAGGAAATGCTTTTATGGGATGACTACAAATCAAGAGAATTTGAAGCACATGTAATGATGTACAAGAGGAGCATCGAGTGAGTCATTTTGCTTCTGTACCTTTTTCGTGAGATTGTTCAATTTGTCACATGAACTTTGGATTCAGGTCAATAAAATACAATGTAATGAATCTTAAGTCTTTGTCAGTGAACCTTTCAAAAAGGCATGACTTCCACATCGACTTTTTTTTTTCTTTAATTGTCAATTAAAAAACTATTTACAAAATACAACACGCGATGTTTACATTATCCATTGCAACACGTGATACTTTACAAAGACCATTACTTTTGGCTTGACAACGCGACACATGGCCAGTCTGAGTTATATATTATGTATTGAAATAAGTTTACGTCGACTTTCCTCTTCAGTCAGCCGCAGACAAAGTGAAAGTCTTGGCTCTGATGTAAGGCATTCTGACCGCGGCTTCAGCTGACGCTTCAAAAAATTCACAATGTATCCGTTAATTCACTATACGAAGGATAAAATAGCGAGCAGAAATGTTAATTTTTCCAGAGCAAAACTAAGCTAATTTTGGTGGGCAAGTATTGTCAAGAGACATTTGACAAATGAGCAAACAAAACAGAAAAGTTGAGGTCAGTCCATGATTTAGGCTGAGGCGATCCTGATTTGATCAATCTCGAGAGCAGCATGGCGGGAAAGCATCGAGGCCTGCAGCTCAAGGCTGTGGTGACCGATGGCCTCCTGCAGTCTGCGAGCTTGAGGTGGTACCAGTACCCATCGCGTCAGCCCATCTACTGCATACCGAACCACTGTTCCTGGTCGGCCCACTGGGCGGCCTCACTGTCACTTCCCTCCAGATCTCCGTCTTCCCCACTGCCTTCCATATCATCGCCATCCAGCTCCACGGTGGCATCTGTGGGACTCTCCTCTTTCTCCATCTTCTGCATGCCTTCTAGGGACTTCTGATCATTGGGGTCCAGACTGTTGGGGACAACAATTCCACACGTGATGTGACCATTTTAAATTGACCCAAATGATTGCCTGTTTCGAAAAATACTTAAGGACTGCAACCTTCAAGTCAAAACCGAATCACTGTAAAGTGTAATACTGCACATTGGGCAGGAGGGGAGTTCACATTTTGGACACATTTTCTTTGCCTTATTTCTACATAGTCAATTGGGGCCAAAGCAATATTTTCATAAATATCCTGTTAATATTTGACATGAGTTTGGCCTGAGTACAACAAAAGCTATCCAACTCAGCAAACAACAAAACACTCACAGAATACTACAACTTTTTTACAACAATGAAGAACCAGGGAGTATAACTGAAACTGATTGTGTCTTCTAGTGCTGCGTGACAGCACAATCTAGTGCCGCTGCACAAGTTGAGTTGGTTCTCCTGGGTTACCTGAGAGCAATGCTGTACTGATCCATTGCCTCCTGGTAGTCGTTGACGGCCACCAAGAAATCTCCAAGCATCCTGTGCAGCACGCAGTCGCTCTGATTGGCCAAGGCGTTTCGAAGCAGCGCGATCCCTTCTTCGTATTTTTGCTCGCGACCTTCACAAAGAAGGGGAGATGTGTTCCTTTACAAGGTAGACTCGTTTTGACAATGTTTTGAAATCTGCACATACTAAGCAGCTCAGCTTTTTTCACCACAGCCTTAGTGTAGTCGGGCCTCTGAGCCAGCGCTTTGTCCAGCAAGGTTTTGGCTTTCTCCTGCGTGACGGGGTCCTCCAGGCACACTGTGGCAAGAATGGTCAGCGTCTGAGCGTTTGCCCCCAGGGTCTTGTAGATGTTATTGGCCATCCCCATGGCCTCTCTGATCCCATTGGATGCCAGGTAACAATCAATCAGACCTGCGACGAAACGACTTATGAAGACCCGGTGGAGTCGGTGAGCAAGCGCGAGAAGCGAACATACCTTCGTAACAGTCCAGGCGACAGGGCGCCAAGCGCATGGCTTCTCTGAAATGGATGATGGCTTCCTGGACTCGGCCCATGTTTCTCAACGCTGCTCCCTTCAGGAGGAGGGCCTGCACACTGTTGCTGTTCAATTGAATGGCCTTGGCTCCCAGGTACAGGGCCCTGGAGTAACGCTTACTGTAGAAGCTGTGACAGCTAACAATACAAACTTGCGTTAGTACAAAACATGCTGAATACGCTGTCTCCTCTGTTCATAGTCTGGCTCGGACTAATGATGTTTTCTTGGAACACGTACTTAGATACCATCTTAACTCCACTTGTCAACACTGGGCCAGTAATTCCGCGTTGGCTATTTTTTTTGTCGGTCCTGCTCGATAATAATATGACACACTCAGTCGCCGGCTACATGCTACATGCTCACCCCGAAATCACCCAGGGTTCCGCATGCTGGTCGGAGATGTTGAACAGACGTCCGCCGAGGACCTCAACATCTTCCAGGTGTCCTTCTCGGGCCCACAGGTAGCCATAAACATCCATGCCTTTCAGTATACATCACAGCATTGTCGTATTAGCACAAAGGACAGAGGTGACCGCTTATTCAAAATGATGTGCTGTTTTGTTCAACTCGGTATCTCTTTTTTGTGAGCTACCTAGTTACGAAAACCTCTTGGCAAGCAAAACTATGAACGCAAGGGTCAATGAATGTTGTCTAGCGGTACCTTTGATGAGATAAGGGTCCAGCATCTGGGCTTGTTCAAATTTGAGGATGGCATTCTTGGTATCACCTGCCCTGAAGTAGACGTCTGCCAGGCTCACCAGGAGGTCCACGTTGTCCCGCAACAGAGACTTCTTCTCCAGAGAACTGGGCCCAAGTCAGGCAGAGGAAACCATAAGGTGTTGCTCAGTTATTAATTCATTCACTTCCAGACGACGTGCAAAAAGTGTCCACTCCAGTGCAAGGGTTTTTGTCATTTTCACTCTAATTGCTGGACCGACAGGACACGGTGATACCTCAGTTTACGAACTTTATTTGGTTTCCCATAACGTGTGTGTAAGGCGAAAAGTGTGTCTTCCAAACATTCATTTCCCATAGGAAACCATTAAAAATGAGAATAATCCGTTTCCAGGTCCCCAGAAAACATAATTTTCTACTAAATAAGCCTTAAAACTACACAAAATATACCTTATTTTATGTATAATAAACGTGCTATTGTATTGTAATTAAAGAAATAAACTGTACCGTCTAATAAAGTCGCTTTATTTACCTTTGTGATGGTAGTTGTCAATGGAAGACGAACTTCCAGATTGCCTCTTGATAATATCCGAGTGAAGTTGCCGTGCCTTCTCGGCAATAATACCCTAAACACACCTTCCCCTACTAGCTGCTTTTTGTTCATCCAAATCAACAGAAGTGTTTCAACCTCTTCTATTGCCTGAGACTGTTGCTCAGACAACACAGAAACACCCGTAGCAATGGTCGACTTAGCATACTGGTACGCTAAGTCACACAAACGCACATCTCGTTCGTGTTTTTCGATGATCTCCTTCTTCTGCTCGGCCGTAATTTTCTTTTCTGTCCTCTTCAGTTTAACACTAACCTGTGGTGGCATCTTTTTCGGTCCCAAAAAAGCAAAAGTATCCACTCCATAACAAAACACGTCTGCACTGAGTGCACTCAAAGAAAGTGGGTGTGGAAAAATTAGTCCAGCAGGTGGCCCTGTTCAGCCGTGTGGATTGGTGTTCTTCCGCCGAAAACTAGTTCGGCAGCCATTGTGGCGCTCCATGTGTTTCCCGAAAACGAGTTTGTATGCTGAGATTATAGTCTTGCGAATTTAATGTTCGTAAGGTGAAAAGTTCTTTAGATAAAGCGTTCGTAAGCCGAGGTATCACTGTATTGAGTTTTAGGACCACATAAACATTCAATACAGTGTTAGAAAGCTTAGACTCTCGTCTAAACACTGATCCATCAGTGTTTTAATGTTTTCAAGCCCTCACTGTCATTTGCATGCCCAATGCTGGTGATGAAAGGATATTTGCTTACCATATGGTGTTGATGGCCCTCTGATTGTCCCCTGCATGGATAAAGGCATACGCCTTAATCCAAACAGAAAGCCAGTCCAGGTTGGGGACACTCTGGATAACATCCATGGTCATAGACGCTACTTCGGCTCCTTTGACTGATAAGGAGAGAAGACCTGCGGAGACAAGTACGTACATTGATTTGCACAAACCCAACTTTTGCAATTGAGTGAGTACAACATAAGACGACAGAGGGTAGATAAAAGTGTCAGGGGGTGCTTTGGTGGTGCATACCAATAATTGCATCTAAGGCGAGGGGGCACTGTCGGAGCACTTCTTTGTAGCTAGTCACTGCAGAGCGTTCCTGGCCAGCTTTCCTGTAAAGGTTAGCTAGCATCATGTTGATCTGGGGTCAAATGGAAATAGACAACAATCTCAAAAGGCACAAAAAATTATATATATACAGTAAAGTCTCGTTATATCGATATCGGATATATCGATAGTCCCTGTTATATCGATACTATTTCTATGCACGCACGGAGAAAATTACATGCAAACAGGGTCGGATATATCGATAGTCCCGGTTATATCGATATTTTTTCGGACTCCCTTGAATATCGATATAACGAGACTTTACTGTATATCTGTACCATGACACTTTTTGGCATTGCTCAGACAGGATTACTGCAATACAAGGATGAGCTGCGTTTACTCTATCATGGACCTCATTTTAAAAATCAAATCATTTGGCCAAGTTAACACAATCAAGTGTTGAGCAATCTTGACGTCAGAAGCCTACCTTTGGAGTTCTCTGTCGTGAGGGAATCCCATCAAGCACTGCAATGGCATCTTTATCCAGTTTCAAAATAGTATAACATTCTGCTATCTTGTATTTTACTTCAATCTCTGACGGTAGTATCTGGAAAAACAACATTCATATTCACGCGCTGGGTAAAGAACTACATGGTTACGAAAGATGAACACACTACTATAAAAGGAATAACAAACGGTTTCTCACTCGTGTGAAATAATAATAGATTACAAATTATTTTTTTTCCACTTTGGATGATTCCCATGTGTTTTTAAGTAAACACTTGAGGTTGGATTTACGATGCAATTTTGACATTTTTGCCCTGAATCGGCACAATTTGCATCATGGCACCGGAAGAGGTAATAAACGCAGCGAATCGAGTATGCTCTGGATCTGCTAAAACAGCAATATCTGGACATGTTTGAAATACATCCGCATGATATCTAAAATATGAATAGACCAAGAAAAGTGGTCTACATGGAAAATTACAGATGTTTTCATCATTAATCAAGTAAATTAAAGGCAACCTGTGGAGGAATGTGTAGTTCACCCACAATTCAAGGGCAACTCAACAAACATAACATTCAATTTTTGCCTTATTGTTCAAATTGTCACTACCGTCTGTTAACACTTCAGTAGTTCTTTCACACGCTCTGAGTGCAAAAACAATCCTACTGTACAGAAGACGTGTCCCATGAATATGCACTAAAGGTGAATTTGGAACTGCAGAGCCAAGCAAATCCAGTGAAGAGAATTCCATATACTGTATGCAGCGGTATACACACTTACGGCTGCCTATATAAACGGTTTTGAATGACTATACCTGTGCTTGAAGGTTTGCCGCAGCTCCACCAGCAGAGGTACGAACTTTGGATGTCTTGCTGAGCACCTTCTTTTGTTGCAGTGCCATGCTGTATTTACAGGCAGCATTACGATACTCTTTATCGTGGAAGATGGCATCGGCATGGTAGACCAACAGCTGGTACTTTTGAGCAGGTGAGAAAAGCTCTCTAAGAGTCAAACAGATACATATCGAGGTCAATTGCACGGGACTGCGAAATCTCTCTAATCTTACAACAGGTCAAGACATACATCAATTCAACTGAAAAAAAATACCTATTAGAAGAGGCCATGAATTACATTTTCAAACCGGAATGTATACAAGTCTAAATTAGACAGCACTTTATTGGTGACAGCAATTAAAATATCACATTTCAAGTAGACGTCACGACACCAAAGACGCCCAATTATGTCCCATGGTAAGAAAATTGTGCGTAATGTATGACATATTTTGTGGGAATCTCACGCTTAGTACACAATTTGCAGCCTAACAAAAACACACATTCGAGTGTTTTGCTATTCTCGACAAATGGGTTTATATTTAACCGTATTTAAGACACAGACATAATTGGCTTGAACCAAAACTGTTAACGACTTTCGAGTGTGTAGTTCGACACTCGCCAAAGAGCAGCACAAAAAATGTGACGATGAAACCGAGCTGTGAAAGTGGGATATTAGCAAATAGGCGAATCCCGATTTTACATACTTACGGACTGTTATTACTCATGGTCAACAACAAGCTGCTCAAAATGCGGACGTTTGAGTGGAGACCGGCGGCGGCCATTTCTCGTACATGATCCACTACATTCATTTTCCTGGAAGATGATGTGCGGGATTAATTTTGGGTAACAATTGGTATTTCAAAGTTTCGTCTTAGAAGCAGCTAATGCTATCTTGTAAGCTCAGTTCTAGTGTATTAAAAATGGCGCCCGATGACATCTCTTCCGTATGATGGGGAATGTTACATTTACGTGCACGTCGAAGTATCGAAGAATGAAAACATACATTTGAATAGTCTCTTTTACCAGTGCATTGAATGTCAAACGTTTGATTCAAAGAATTTTGGGTTCATTGTTTTATTGGCCTTCTTACTCCACGAAAGCAAGAGACTGTCAGTGTATATTTGGTTTGTACTCGAGATTCGGGGTTGAAAAAATGTTCACATTTCAGGTACTGTAAGTTAGTTAGGCTATTGTACAAATATACAAAAATCTGAATCACGAATATCAGTTTTGTTATGCCACATTTATTTTGAAAAATATTAATAATTTATCTTATATCTTATTTCCAATGTTTGGCGTTGTTCCCTTACAATTTCAGCGTGTTCATTCGGTGAGCCGGAATAACTAAATAGCCACCACAGATGGTGTTTGCAAATGAGTGGATTGTGCAACACGGTCGCGTCGGTATGTTGTAAATGGGCGAAGCTGAGGGCGAAACGTCATCTTTTTGAATGCGAGGGGGCTCGCAGTCAAACACTCGCAAGAGCTCAATAAAATGCACGCATGCGCATACGCCCAAACCAGCAGCTGAACCCTGTGTCAAAACAGAGAGGGAAATCGGCAGCAGGCAGCAAGTCTGGGCTAGCTTTAATTTTTGTGGGAGGATTCAGAAAAACAGATTTTTTTCAATAACGTGCACATACCATGACCGAACAATCAGCTTTACTTCTTCGAAAACAACTTGCAGGTAAAATTATTATCACTATCCATATTGGCTAAAGTATTCGAATGTAAAGTTTACGGAGCAATAAGCTACGCTCGGGTCCTTGCCACGCACAGCTATCATGTGAGGCTCAGAGATGTAAATATAACACGGTGGCTTCTGGTTGCAGTAGCACATTGTGTTAGCTGTTAGCGTCTGGATGGAAACCGTATTTTCACAGTTAACATAAGATTGAATAACCATTTGAGAAACTGAAAAGCAATTGCAACGTTTCCTTGCTAACGGGCTAGCGATATCGTCACTAGTTAGCTGACAGAACAAAGGAATTATCAGTTCAGGGACCGATCCCCTTTATTAGTGTTTAGCAAGTGGTACATCATTACAAATCGCAGCATTTTAACTATAAAAATTCAGTGTCAAATTACAAAAGAATTATTTTATGGGCTTATTTTCAATGTTTCTCGTCCCAGTGTTTGCTTTATGTAAACTAACGCAGGTCGTTCGTGCTGACTGTATTGCAAACAAACTGTTGTCCGGGTGGCTGTTTCAGGCAGTAATTGATTGACTGTATTAACACAATTCCTCGGGATACTCCCCCAAAAAATGCAAGCCCCACTCCATTAAGAGGATGCGGCGCGGGTGCGCGATGCGTACTGCTTGCGCAATAACTTTCCAGATCAATCCGGCTTGGCACGAGTCCAAAATTATATCAAAATTCATCTTGTTTGTGGGGTACTCATGTGGACCTTGGGGTTACCGTGTGTCCACGTATATAAAATTGGAGACCACTAGCATGTATGAATGTGTGTGTAGGGGGGTGTTTTTGTACATGCGAATGCATTTATAATCTGTTAAATTGAAAAAAATATATAGTGGGGGGGGGGGGGTTCAGGATGGAAGGTGGAACTCACACAAGCTGATCGAGATCATCATCTCAACATGGGCAGGTGATGTTTAAAGCAGGGATGTCAAACCAATTTTTGTGCAGGCCACATTGTGACCGTTTGCTGCAGAGGTCCGTGATGACATATTCTGAATCTTTTCATATTCAATATGCACAACTTCTGATGAATAGTATATATTTATAATTTCACAACTGACATTGAGAAATTATGTTTGAGGTTTTAGCAAAATTCATCCAATTTGATGTTGAAAAATTTCTTTGAAAAGGGGCCACATAAAATGAAGTAGAGGACCGGACCTGGCCGCAGGCCTTGGGTTTGTCACCTGCAGTTTAAAGTTGTCTTTAGTCAAATAAGTATAATCTTAAAATAACCCATTTAAAATATTAAATATAATTTAAAGGACAACCGACAAGTTATGTCCATAATATGTCCATAAGTAAAATCACTTCAAATGACTTCTACTGAGCGCATTTTACAAAGATTCCACGGCATATAGCTATAATTCACGTTTTAAGACTCGCGCTGAATATTCAGGAAGTCTTGTTTTTGAGTTGAGGACGATGCCTGACATGACGTCATGTCTGGAACGCACCTGACCGAGAAAGGGACACACAATGCATTTTGCGGTGCTTTGTTTGGTCTGAAAACTTCGTGTCGATGGCGAAATTAGAAGGAAAACACATAAATAAGGCGATGGTGAATCGTTGTGTGTTGCACCAAGACTACTATTTGATTCTAGTTGACACAATTTCCAAGCAGACAAATTGGCCCATTTCCAACGGAGCTTGGGCACCATCTTGTGCATTTTCTGGGCCGATACCTTGCAGTTCTGATGGCTCGAATTGATGCGCAAGAACTTCTTTAATCAATTGCAAACATTTATGATTTCCTCTTCAGAGCTATTTGAATCATATTCATAACTTAATGAGTGACAAGAAAGCATCTTCTCCGAATCTGAAGCCGTTGTTTTGTTTCTCGAGCAAGGCAAAGACGTCCTGGCGTGATGTCACGAACAAGGGGGCGGGACCTTCTGAAACTAACTTTCTGAGGTCATTTTGAATTAGTTTTGGGACACTTGAAGTCATTTTTATTGGTGTTTTGCATTTGACTAAAAATATCATACTGCGTGTTTTGGGTATTTTAGATGCTATAAAAGGTTTTTTTGATGTCAGTTAGGAAACAAAGAATGGTGTCGGTTGTCCTTTAAAACGTTCCTTCTGTCTATCGATGAAAAGGTTTCTTCAGCCGTCATCTGTACTTTGGAGGTGCCGGATGTTTCACTTCTCATCCAAGATACTTCGTCAGCGAACTAAAGTTTAGTTTAAAGCTTCTTGGATGAGAAGCGAAACGCCCGACACCTTCAAAGAAGTACAGATGACGGCTGAAGAAACCTTTTCATCGATGGACCACTCCTGTATGACTGAAAGGCTTACTACACAGACGTCCCTTTTGTCTCTTATTTCAGAGCTCAACAAGAACCCTGTGGAGGGTTTTTCGGCAGGTCTCATCGATGACGACGACATATATAAATGGGAAGTTGTGATCATTGGTCCCCAAGATACACTTTTGTAAGTCAGCACTTACTTGATACATTCTTTTTTTTTCTCCAAATCATTTCACTTGTAATCTTTTCCGTTGCAGTGAAGGAGGCTTTTTCAAAGCGTACCTAACCTTCCCGTATGATTATCCTCTTCGACCTCCAAAGATGAAGTTCATAACTGAAATCTGGCACCCTAACGGTAAATGCTTAGTAGTCGCCAACATTTGGTTGAGATTATCTCAGAATCAGAATCATCTTTATTGCCCAGTATGTAGAACACACAAGGAATTTGTTTCCGGTAGATCATTTCTAGAATATCAGAAGCTCACCATGTTGTCAATTTAGATTTTTCTTGTGTCCAATAGTATTCCAAAATAACATTTATGAGGTGAAAGGTTATTGATCTTGGAATTCTCTGCTGTACTTCACCCTGAAATTGTTTAAGGAAGCTGGGACAGTCAAGTTCACCCAAACTCGTCCGACTTTCCCCAACAAATCTGGCTTTTTGCACTCGCCACAGTTCTGCCAAAGCAGAAAAAGCCCTTCAAAATCTCACCACCAAGCTGGAAGCATACAATTGACCCATATAGCTGATGAAAACTAATTATTCAGGCAGAACAAGGGTTGATTGCTTGTTTCATAAGTGACGAGTGTAATTTACAGAATGTTCTTTACAGCGGGTCAAATGCGATGGATATTTTATTGTCAACTTTTAATTGCGGAGGCATTCAATTGAGATTTACACACACACACAGTCATCACACCACCTGTCAATCGGGCTGCATTCCTCCAAACGCTCCACATTGAACCTTTATGTCAACCTTAAATGGACAATTCTTCTCACACGTGTACCCAAACAGTTGCGAAAAATGGGGATGTGTGCATCTCCATCCTGCATGAGCCCGGAGAGGATAAATTTGGCTACGAGAAGCCCGAAGAGCGCTGGCTGCCCATCCACACGGTTGAGACAATCATGATTAGCGTTATCTCCATGTTGGCGGACCCCAACAGCGATTCGCCTGCAAATGTAGATGCTGCGGTGAGTTGAACTCTGTACATTTCTCGTGCTTGGGGAGACCGACATCAGCCTTTGTCTGGGGTCATCTTTGCGATGTTGCCTCATGGAATGCCGTTCAAAGTTGACTGTTTCGTTCACAGAAAGAGTGGCGGGAGGATCCAAATGGTGAATTCAAGAGAAAAGTGGCTCGTTGTGTAAGAAAAAGTCAAGAGATGGCCTTTGATTAGAAGATGTTATGAATTCCAGAGTAAGTATGAAAAAGTGTTTACGTTAATTTTCAGGCTTCTTCTTCTTTTTTTCTTTTGGCTTTTCCCTTCAGGGGTCCCCACAGTGAATCAGTGTCCTCTATCTTCAGAGGTCTGATTCGCATTTTTGTTTTGGCCAAGTTTTTACGTCGGATGACCTTCCTGACACAACCCTCTGCATTTATCCGGGCTTGGGACCGGCACAAAAAGACACTGGCTTATGTCCCCTTGTGGCTACAGAGCAAGCAACTCGATGAACTTAATAAAGATGACAATGCTCGATAATATGCTCCCAAACACAAAATGGTCATCGGCAGAGCAGCTTTCAAATAAAGTAAAACTACTCACTATTTGTCAGGCCTAGAAATTACACTTTTCATTTGTGCTTTCGTCATGGTGTCATTTAAAAATCGGCATGCTGTCATTATTTAACGAACTCTCACTCCTTGTGTTTTTTGAACACATAGTGAAATGACATGTATTCGACAGACTTGACCCTCCACACCCTTCCTGTTTTCCCAATGATTTCTGTGTGTTGCCCACATGGATGTTTTTTTTAATGTTTTGATATTTGAAACTTCTTCATCAGCACCATAACAACTTGACAGATGAAGTGATAGTGACCAGTCAGTTGTGTTTTTTTTTAGCGCTAATGTTGTGTTGCAACCAGAATTATCTTTTCACAAATATTCCAATGGCCTCAAAGCAATTTTTGCCGCCTCAAAACATGAGATTCACGAATCTGCGCCTGGTCAATTCAAAAATGTTTGTCATTCAAAATGAATTAATTAATTCTCACGTCATTGCATTTAGGACACAACTGTAATTAATCGTCCTTTTTTTTCCTAGTTGAAGGAAACGCCTCCTGAGGGAAACGGACTTACTTTTGTGGCCCTTGTTTTCGCAAGACAAAAGGAATCAGTTGGTCTTCAACCTGGTTTCAAGAAGCGCTTGTGGTTTGTGACAAGAAGAGGAAATTTGAGAACACTACCAGCGAATTTCACTTCCTTCCTACCTGGAATTGTATATTTAATTTTATTTATTTTGGAAAACTGATGTAAAATATGTCACTACTGTAAATGAGCTTGCTTTTTTTATCTGCTGCTGAACAGTTTCTACTTTATACTACCAGGTTTCTTATGCAATTAAATGGTCAAGATGGAGTTGAACAAACGAAAGCCTGTAACCTTTACGTCATCACCTGTCCTCTCCGAGACATTCTGTACATGCCAGCCCAGCATAATCTTCGTTCATCAATGTGAGTGTGGATTTTCAAACCTCACCGTTTGCTTTTATTGGCTTTACTTCTTCACTCTGCTTCCTGTTCACAAAGACATTTTTGTGGCACTTACGGTATGTTTTTTTTTTTTTGTTTTTTTTTTTTTTTGGCGGGGTCCCCCACAGCCTCTACCTGCTAGCATTGTCTATCTATGCGAAGGTCGGGCAAATATTTCAAGCGTGCATGATCCCTTCAAACTCTTGCGTCCTGTTGGTATTTGTCATTGTGAACGAAATGGCTCACTCTGTTTTGAGGGCCACTGTCTCATATATTGACTTGCACATGCACGGCTAACATTAAACATTTGCTTTGTGCCAACTTCTCAGGTTTCAATTCTAACCTTGCAATTAACACTCGACGGCATAGACTTTTAATATTCCTCACGGTCTTTCCAGCTCATTGACGATTTATTTTAACTATCCCAACCAAAATGGATCAGTGGGCGAAAAAAAAAAAATGTAAAAGCTGTCATGATTCTGGCTGGAGTGTGTGTACTGCTGTGGCATCTGAATTTACCTCAATCTGGTTGTTCAGTTCCCAAAGCGGAGATGTTTCAGGGCTCCGTTGTTGAATTGGATTAGCTGTTAGTTTGTTGTTGCACATTGGGCATTTTTGTGTGTAATACGTTTCACATTGGTTTACGTTTCAACGTTGAGAACTGTAGGTAGATTGGCAGGTAAAACATTCACCTTCATTTTTTTTTCTCAATGCACATTTATACAATGGATCACATCAAGGTCAGAATTTGGTTTCTTATTGTTTTTATGGATGAAGTTGACACAAACACAATTTGTCATTGGAGAAAGACACAATCTTGCATATAATGTTTATGTTGAAACGAGTACACTGGTTAGAAAAAAACAACCCTTTCCACCTTAATAAATAATAGACTTGCCCATGACTAACCATGTCATCCAAACCAACACACTGATTTTTGGCACACGCAATCAGGGTTGAATGAGTTGAATATGTTAATGACATCATTTATAATGTACATTCTGGGTGAATGTGATATATGCTGAGACTTAATGATTATGTCAGAATTTTCTCACCATGATCTCCTTGGACCGGTGTTCACTGTATTTGCACAGATTTGGTGCATATTTCAAACATCCTCAAGCAATATGCTCTGAAATTGGTGTCCAGGTAATTCACCCTCTAAGGTTGCTATTTTTTTTTCATTTTCTGTTATTGCAATGTATATTGGACGTGATGCTGAATAAAGTGCGTGAAATGAGTTTGAACATTTTGATTTTTGCTCTGTGTTCCCAGATCGTGCTGCATTCACCGCAGTTTCAATAAAGTCAAAACATTTAATGTTCAAAATGGACCTTCTGCGCCCCCAAAAAACAACACATTTCAAACTTGAGCTTGTAACAGGCATGGGCGTGAAAGGGTTAGGCCAATGCCACAGACGTGCACATTGAGTGGAGTGTTCCATCCACAACAACCTATTTGCAACAAAACAATTGTTTGTGTCTTTGAACATGAAATATATTGGCTTTTTACTGTATTGCAAATTATTTTATGCTGATATTTTTATATAATTTATCTCCCTCAATGAATACAATAAAATATTTTTGTGGAGTTTTCAACAAAATATTCAAGA
The DNA here is from genome assembly GCF_051943395.1 of Hippocampus bargibanti. Taxonomy (NCBI): domain Eukaryota; kingdom Metazoa; phylum Chordata; class Actinopteri; order Syngnathiformes; family Syngnathidae; genus Hippocampus; species Hippocampus bargibanti. Next base: position 26,041,726 of record NC_142737.1, read on the forward strand.
TGGTTGGTTTGGATTGGATGATATTTTATATGTTAATATTTACAAATGACAACAAAGGCTTTCCAATGTTTGTGATACAAATGTTCATGCTTTTCAAGATTCTGATTAATTTGGTGCAAAAACCCCTTCCTATACCAGACATGGGCAAACTACGGCCCGCGGGCCACATACGGCCCGTTAGGCTTTTTAATCCGGCCCGCCGAACTTGCCCAAATTATAGTAAAAAACGTGCCTGAAACTCATGACAAAAAGTTAGCGGAAAACAGGGCAGATGACTGAAAAGTTGCCTGCCCCATTTTTCACAACTTGAAGCACAATGAGACAACTAATCACATTAAAAAGCATTTGCACAAAGTATGAAGTTTTTTTTTAAATCGAGAATGTACCTACGACAAATGCTACCTTGCTTAATTTACGTGAATGTGCACAGCTGTAGATTTTCCTGCAGTAGTCGATTGTCATTGTGGTGCACAATGCAACGTTTGCATTGCTTTCGACGAGCCACCAAGCCCCTTTCATAAGTCTCACATACACTTTACAGTCACGGTTTAATGTAAATTTACGTTTTGTAGCGTCACATATGTTGTTAGCTTCTTTTGAATCTTTCTTCTGGGCTGAGGTTCTGTGCATCTATTTTGGAAAACGACTTTATAACGCTTGAGAAAGTCCGGAAGAAAGAAGCAGGCTTCTCATTGACCGCCGTGCCGTGTATGCAAATTTCAACTGCAGGTAGCCTATGTTTGTGTGCTCGGCGACGGTACACGTGTATTGTTTGCGCGTGAAAGCGAGGGCGTCAGTGGAGAGTTTGTTGAACGCACGTCAGGACAAACCATCTATGATTTGGCGGAATTTAGCACAAGTAGGTATTTTTGAGCTTGAATATTTCGTTGTGTAATATGTTTTGAATGTTGAAAGTGATTCCATTTTTCAATAAATGTTGATTTCTTTAACTTTGCCCCTTCAATGAAAACTTATTTAAAACAGACGCAATCTTGATAAATCACAGTGCATATGTTATTTTAATCTATTTCCATTTCCTCCTCCAAGTATCTGCGAAATAGTATGTAAACGCCATATTCCTTGAGACAAATTTATTAACTGATCAGGGATATTTTTCACATTTGAAAGACAGTTAATAAATTGGGTTGTAGTGTTCTTACTGTGCTATGAGGTTTGTACACACTACATTTAAAGGACAATCGGCACCATTTTTTTTGTTTCCCACTGAAATCAGAAAAACGTTTTATAGCATCTAAAATACCCAAATCAGGCAGGCTGATATTTTTAGTTAAATGAAAAACACCAATAAAAATGACTTCAAAATGAATCTGGAAATGGCCAGTTTCAGAAGGTCTCACCCCCTTGTTCGTGACGTCACGCCTTGCTTGAGAATCAAAACAATGGCTTCAGATTCGGAGAAGATGTTTTCTTGTTACTCATCCAGTTATGAATATGATTCAAATAGTTCTGAAGGGGAAAGCACAAATGTTTGCAATTGATTAAATGAGTCCTCCCATATCAATTTGAGCCGTCAATGACACGGATCAACACAAAGTTTTCAGACCAAACATAGTACCCAAAATGCATTGTGTGTCGCTTTCTCGGTCAGGGGCGGTCCAAACGTGACGTCACATGGGGATCGTCATCAACTCGAAAACAAGACTTCATGAATATTCAGCGCAAGTCTTAAAACGTAAACTATAGATATATGCTGTGGAATCTTTGTCAAATACGCTCAGTCGAAGTCATTTGAAGTGATTTTATAAATTATGGACATAACTTGTCCGGAGGCGTCGGTTGTCCTTTAATGCTTTAGGTTTAGTATTTCCGGCCCAAACAATCCCTCCAAATGCTCCTGGCCCGGCCCCTCTATCAAATTTTAGAACCCAATGCGGCCCGCGAGTCAAAAAGTTTGCCCACCCCTGTCCTATACTGAGAGCAGTAAACACTCCCAAGTATACAAATAGAGTATTATCTTGAGAGTTTAAGTATACACATACAGATGACTTAAAATGGAATTCGATGTGATTGCTATCCTTCATATTCCGTTGCTAAAAATATTTTCTGACTTTGCCAAAGTTAATCCTGTACATGCTGCATTTTTTTGCCACAGTTATGCTAAAAATTGACAAATTACAAGTAATCATCACCAAAAAAAATGATTAAATGTATTTTCAAATGAAACAAATATAGAATTTTAAGGTGTTTAAAATAAAGTAATATGATATATAACAATGTAAAAAATATAGGAGGATTCCGAAATACCTTGCTTTTATTCGGTCAGATTTTATATGTCAGATTCACTTATGATTGACTCTTCAGTCTGTCGGTCGTCATTCTATGAAAATGAACTGCTCTCTTGAAGGAAACTCTATAAAAGGTAATGTTATGTCAAAACTAGTTAAATGTTGGACTTAAGTTGCCAAACAGGCATATTATTTATTCAACTGGAGTATTAGCTGCTCGGTTCTGTATTTTTTTTCCTACGAGCTATTTCTAAATTAGCAGTTCGTGCTTGCTTGTGCGTGAATATGCTATCACGACAACAATTATACGAGTTAGCGTTTTAATTCCAATGTGTCGTTCGTGCAAATGTTACTACTTAGGTGACTCACAGAAAACCGCTTAAAACAAATCACTACTGTCTTAATGTATGTTACAGCTTTTGGAAAGGCCATCCATGCTCTTTCACGAATTGGACACGAGCTGTGGTTAGATCCCACGGTTCAAGGGGTGAGCTTGCTTGTCTGATCTTTTTCTTCTTTGGGTGTAAATATTCAGTGTATTTGTGTTTCTTTATAAACAGTTGGCTCTGAGATCAGTGAATTCTTCTCAATCTGCATATGTCTGCTTCTCCTTCTCACCAATGTTCTTCCACAACTACAGCCTGGCATCAGAGCAGGCCAGTGAATCAACTCAATGCAAACTGCAAATCAAGGTCACGCAACTAAAAACGCGCCGATTGAAAAAAAAATCATATATATATCAAGATTCATAGAAATGCCATTTTCTTCCAATTTGCTTTAAAGTCTTTGCTGCCACTTTTTCGATGCTTGACTTCAATTGACCGGAACGTGGAGCGATGTCAGATATCATTCAGCCCCCACATGGACACAGTCATAATAAAATTTGTCTGTCGGCACGGTGGGCCATAGTCTCTTTTATGCCATTAGTATGCATTTTCACCACGCGGTGGTAGTGTTTTCTCACTTAGTTTTAGGTATTCTTTTTTTTCTCCCCAGGAATCACAAAAACCCATAACATATATTACCAGGAGAGTGGAGCTGTACAGGCTGTGTTCGACTCCCATCTCTGTCCCAATGTGCTGAAGGGTCCTGCTAGGCATGTTCTTTCTTTGTTTCTTTGTTTCTTTGTTTCTTTCTTTCTTTGTTTGTTTGTTTCTTTCTTTCTTTCTTTCTTTCTTTCTTTCTTTCTTTCTTTCTTTCTTTCTTTCTTTCTTTCTTTCTTTCTTTCTTTCTTTCTTTCTTTCTTTCTTTCTTTCTTTCTTTCTTTCTTTCTTTCTTTCTTTCTTTCTTTCTTTCTTTCTTTCTATCTGTTGTTCCTTCCCTCCTTTCTCCCTTACTTCTTTCTTTCTTCCTACCTACCTGCGCACCCACCCATTCACCTGCCTACCTATCCCCCCACCCATCCATTTTGCTATTCTCTGCAGGCTTCTTGCAAATATGGTGATGCATTTCCAAAGATCTCAGGAGGAAGTCACCCTCTCCTTAACTCCTCTCCGAGTCAGTCTAAGGAATTACCATGATAAAAGAAACGGTGAGCTAATGTTACATTGTGGTCTATCACTGGCCCTCTTGAGGAAGCTATTTTGGAGAATGATCAATGGATGATGATTTCACGTGACTGATCCGATTAATGCAAATGCTGACTGCAATTGACTGCTCTTCTGTCATAGATCACATGAAGTTGACGTACACCGAGATGGCCTTACACCCTGACGAGTTCGACTATTTTCTGTACGGAGAGGACTCGGCCATAACCTTCTGTCTGAAGGAGCTGAGGGTAACGTGGCTATTTGTGGATGCCTGTCACAGGAGAGTCAAATGTTTGGGTCTGGGTGGGGTATGTGCATGTGATTGGCTCATTACATTTCATATCGTGTTCTGCAAATCTGGACACGGTGTTCCAGTTTTTCTTTGTACTGTATGCTGTCAGTGGTGTCATAAAAGTTACTGTAGCTGTAGTGATACTGTTACATATGCTTTTATCCCTTTTCTACACTCCTCAACCTCAATTGGCTTGATGAAAGTTGCAGCCCATTACAAATAATTTTGAGCGAGACCGTAGTAGGCCATTCTGTCAGAGGGTACAAACACTGGAGAGCAGCGGTCTCCAAATTTATTGTGGCAAGTATCATCCTAAAAAACAACATCATTATGAACAGAACAGGTTAAGTAAACACGGTCGCAACCTGCTATCCATCCCTTCACAAAAACTATTCTATACATTTCGTGAAAATCTATCAATTTGGGTCTAAACATAAATCTCTAAATAGAACACAAAGTCAGTAGTTTCATCACTTAAACTTTTCTTGTTTTTCTGGGAACTTTAATCTCTGACGTTATGTAGTTACTGTAGATATCTAAAAATAGAATATACAATGTATACTTCAGGGGTCGCCACAGCGAATCAGTGTCCTCCATTTAACTCTGTTTTGTGTATCCTCATCTCTCACAGCAGCTACCTTCATGTCCTCTTTGTTCCTTTCTATCTCCTGCCTGGCAGTTCAAGACTCAGCATCCTTCTCCCGATATAGTCTCTCTCTCTGCTCGGAACATGTCCAAACCCTCTCTGTCTGGGCTCCCTGACTTTCTCTCCAAAACATCTAATGAGTTGCCCCTCTGATATACTCATTCCTGATCCTATCTAACCAGTTCACGTCAACATCTTCATCTCTGCTACTTCCAGTTCTGCTTCCTGTCTTTTCTTCAGTGGCACTGTCTCTACTCCAAACATCATGGCTGGTCTCACCACCATTTTATACACCTTTCCTTTCATCCTAGCTGAAACCCTTCTATTACACATCACACCTGACATTTTTCTCCAGCCGTTCCAGCCTGCCTGGACACGCTTCTTCGCCTCTTCCACACTCTCCATTGCTCTGGACAGTTGACCCCAAGTACTTAAAATCCTCCACCTTCTTTATCTCTTCTCCCAATGTCATCACTCTTGTACTTGGGTCCTTCTCATTCACACACATATATTCTGTCTTGCTGTGACGGATCTTCATTCCTCTCCTTTCCAGGGCATACCTCCACCTCTCTAGTTTCTCCCCCACCTGTTCCCTGCTATCTCTACAGATCACAATGTCATCTGCAAACAAACAGAATATACAATGTCTCCAAATACTAAAGCTCACCGAAATGAAGTAGACATTTTGTTTTGTCCTGTTTCAAATTGCTACCATTTGCAATTTCAATTTTGCCACACCGCTACGTCGATTGGAGTTTGATATAATGTTCATCCTTATTGTGCCGGTACCGAGCCCGTATAAATACAGAGGGTTCTGTCAGGAAGGGCATCCGGCATAAAAGCTTGGCCCAAAACAAAAATGTGAATCAAACGTCTGAAGATGCAGGACGCTGATTCGCTGTGGCGACCCCTGAAGGGAAAAGCCGAAAGGAAAAGAAGTTCAGCCCTTGTACACAGTCAATTCTTTATTTGTAGGAGAATTCAAATAGCACAACGCTACTTGACTTTGAAAACACCAAGTACTTGATTGGCGTCTGGAAATGTGGATACTAACCGTGTTAGTCCAATTAAGCCGACTTGACCTGCATAAACGCCCACAACTTGCGTCTGTCCCGAATGTAATCTTGGAATGTGTCTGACTGCCAACTTGCTCTTTGTCTGCACTTCCCTTTTATTAGGTCTGATCTAGCGCATGTGCTCTTAAATGACACACAATGACATTTTGGACCTCTCCCTCTTTTAAGGCTTTTCTCTCTTTTGCGGAAATGCAATGCCTTGCGGTTTCGGTCCAATTTGATGCTGCTGGAAAGTGAGTCTTGACACAATGCATTAAAAAATAATGGGCTTTTTTGTATTCATTTAAAGACACTGGCTCAAATTATGCCTGCTCTATTTTTACATGCGTTTCTGTGATTCTCGGTACAGCCATTGTTCCGTGTTTATATAGGCCTGTGTCCTTTTCTGTGGAGGACATGGTCCTGGAGGCCACTTTGGTGCTTGCGACCTTGATTGACAGTGGAAGCCCCTCTCAACCAACAAATACCCCAGACCCAAATTCACAGAGGTATGACGCTACAACATGACTTGGAAAAAAAATGACACGATGAAAGTATGTGCGATATTTGTGACACTTAGAGCGATTCTCACCGTTCTTGGTCTCGGTCTGCTGCCATTGTGTAGTAGCAGTTTAATAGAATCTTCCCACTGGGCTTTACCCGAGCCTTTCTGCTGGCACCCAGTCATGCTACTTGGCTCTCATTGGCTCCTTTAAATTCTTAAGTAGGAGTAGTGTTTCAGACAGCCTTGCCTCTGTGAAGGAGACGAGTAAGGCACATTGACGGCCCTGTGCTGGAAGTTTGACTGCACGTAATCCCCCACTCATCTTTCCACTTTATGCGGGATTTAGACTCCACGCCCAAACAGTCAAAACAACTACATACAATGCTGTACAATTCAAGTGACACACATCAAGTTAAGTTGTGTTTACTTTCAAGAAGCAAGTAAAACACGCACATTGGGCACATGTAAGTAGCATGACATTTCACGTGACAGTGATAAATAATATGCAAATAAAAATGATGAATATTTTATTTTGAGGAACACCTTCCTGTTTAAATGCAGCCTTCATGGAAATCCTTTATTTACACTGTTAAAGGACAACTGACATCACTTTTTTTGTTCCCTAACTGACATCAGAAAAACGTTTTATAGCATCTAAAATACCCAAAACATGCAGTATATTTTTATTCAAATGCAAAACACCAACAAAAATGACTTAAAGTGTCCAAAATCTGCAAACAATTGAGCTGCGAATTGGGCATTTTCAGAAAGTCCCGCCCCGCTAAGACGTCTTGCATTGCTGGGGAATGAAAACAATGGCTTCAGATTTGGAGAATATGCTTTCTTGTTACTCATCCAGTTATGAACATGATTCAAATAGTTCTGAAGAGGAAAGCATACATGTTTGCAATCGATTAAAGATTTATTCTGTGCCATTTTGAGGCAACATTGGGGGGAAATGTATCACCAAAAAAGAGGCAGAAAATGGCGACCAAGCTCCGTGTGAGGAATTAATCAGCCCGTTTCTACAGGCTGGTAAATTCCTTACACTGAGGTTTGTCACCCTCTTCTGGCTCTTTTTGGTGCAACATGAGGTTTTCAGACCAAACAAGCATTGACGTGATGGAAGGACTGCTACAATGTGTCCTTTTTTCGGTCAGGGGCGTTCCTTCAGTGACGTCACGTACGGACTCGTCACCAAATCAAAAACAAGGCTTCCGGAATATTCAGCGTGAGTCTTAAAACGTAAAATATAGTTATATGCGGTGGAATCTTTGTAAAATACGCTCAGTCGAAGTCATTTGAAGCCATTTTACAAATTATGGACACAACTTGTCCGGAGACGTCGGTTGTCCTTTAAGTGGTAAAAACAATTTGTCTATCGTGATTTTTTAGCTATGGTTTTCATGTAACGCATTTTAAAACATCTATTTTGCCACTTGCTGTCGAATGCACAGTGGAACGAACAATCAAAGCTTTCCTCTGATCAAATGGCCATGACATGGGGTCCCTCAAGGGTCACTCTTGGACCCCTGTTCAGACTGCATATGTTTGTGTCATGAAATGAAATTAAGGCTTCTGGGTGCGCCTTATACACACAAAATGTCCAGAATTGAAGTGAAGCGAAGAAGTATATAGTCAAATGTCCAGTGCCTTTGGCGTCGCGGGCACCCGCAGCCGCTCCTCTTACTGTTTGTTGACTGGTTGACAGGGAAGAAATTTCACCTATGCTGCAGAACATTTGACTCTTTACTTCTTCGCTTCACTTCACCTGCATTAGCTGATATAACTCAATGCAATCAGTACACACATGATTGTAAATGTGAACAAAGATAATTTCATCTCATCTCATTTTCCGTACCGCTTATTCCTCATTGGGGTCGCGGGGGTTTCTGGAGCCAATCCCAGCTGTCTTCGAGCACGAGGCGGGGGACACCCTGAATTGGTTGCCAGCCAATCGCAGGGCACACAAAGACATACAAGATAATTTCATTGTGTGCCCTAATTGATACATTCCTTTTGTTAAACAAGAAACGTGTTTTGAATTGACAGGTGTACAAATGCTACTGCCAGAGATCAACGCCTCAGTCATTGTGCTGCCATTAAAGTGGTTCCATCCAGCCAGGGCAGCCCCACCATTCAGTCAACCCCTCTGCTGGAGTTTCAACAGCGCAAGCTTCTGAGCCTTGGCAACCCTTCTGTGACCGAGAGTCCCGCTTCCTCCGCAGTAAGTGTTCGCTATAGCGCATGAAGGAAACTGCAGCACATTTTATCACCCACTTAAAAATCCAATGTGAAGCAGTAAACTCACACACACACGTCACATTGGGTTTTGGCTCACATAGTGTTTTTTTAAACTGGGTTCGATCGAACTTTAAGGGTTCGGTGAGTCGATCTCAGGGGTTCGGTGGATCCTCCGCCGCAGAGGTCCACCCCTCTGTCTAGTCTGCAGTTAGTGGGTACAGTCATTGAGCATCTGAGCTTTCCGAGCGGTCTGCTTTAAGGTCGCTGGTTGATGCAGCAGTGAGACCTCCCCATTACTGCACAATTCATTTCGTGCACGAGTAAAAAAAGGATATTTTTTATTAGAGAAGGCTTCGGTGAAGGAGCATATGAAACTGGTGGGGTTCGGTGCCTCCAACAAGATTAAGAACTACTGCAGGTAGAGGAACGATCATGGTGTGAATGACCCCACTGTTGACTTCCTTGAAATTACAAAGGTGCTGAATAAAATAATTCTGTTCACAGCAAAGTCGGATTGAAATGCAGTCGTGGAGATGTCAGTCATAATGGTTGGGGAAATCCACGCTGTGCTGACTTGACATGTGCGATAGCGCAAAGTCCCTTTTGACATGGTGGATTGCATCGGTTGCATTAATAAACTTTTTGCCTCTGAAGATCTGCTCACTCCTGTTCCGGGGATTGTCCTCAGAGCAGGATGACAAGTGTGTGACCGTTTTGGCTCGCAACAGTGACATGGAGGACAAAGACTCGGGAAGAAGCCAAGAGTACTAAAAAAATGAGAAAAAAAGTTCAATATGTATTTATTGTAATTGAATTCCTTTGCCTAGTTGTTCAGTCCAAATATTCATTATTGTGATTTCAAACTACCTTGTTCACTTAAGAGGATGTCCTTATTAAATTTGGGTTATTTATTGCTTATGAAATTCAAAGCATTTAACAGTAAAATGACATTTTTGAGAGTATGTTTTTGTGTGTCTACAACTGAACCACATCACAGTCATGCTTTAATGTCAATAAATACCATTATTTTTATTTCAACATTGTACAGCAGATCTGCATTGACCATGTACACCCAAAATATACAAACATGCGCTCGTTTGTCTTGAGAACAAACAAAGTTCTGGGCTGGAAGCAACAATTGCTCCACAGTCCGGTGTAGCCGTACCGCCCGACGGGAAAATTGCCTGGTCACATGAAGGCTACTTAAAATTGCCCTCAAGACAATACAATGCTTTTCAACGTGGCATTCACTGCTTTACATTATTATGCCTCCCTTTTGTCTTCCGAAAGAGTCCTTGAGTGCAATCTTGTAATCTCATCCAGATGGCTTGATCACTCTTCCTCATAGCTTGTGGCCGACTTGAACAAAGTTAAGTTTTGGAAAGTACATATCGTATTGGTAAAACGTCATTTATTTAAGACAGTGGGGCAAAATGAGGACATTTTAATCTCATGGCTGCTTGCAGTTTTGACGCTTTGTGCTCACAAACTTGCACGGAAGGAATATTTTTTAGCAATTATGTTTGCCAGTATCAACAGCTGATACAAGGCACGTCATTGTCACACAACATAGAAATAATTGACAAAAAAGGTGCAGCAAATTCATGTTCTAAAATATAGGACATGAAAAAAGAATCATCTTCTGGTGCCCGGGGCACAAATAGAAAACGCAGACTGTGATGTTATAAAGGACAACCGACATCAGTTTTTTGTTTCCTAACTGACATCAGAAAAAAAACGTTTTATAGCATCTAAAATACCCAAAACACGCAGTATGATATTTTTATTCAAATGCAAACACCAATAAAAATTACTTAGTGTCCAAAATCTGCAAAAAATTGAGCTGCAAATTGGGCATTTTCAGAAAGTCCCGCCCCCAGTTTGTGACGTCACGCCAAGACGTCTTGCATTGCTGGAGAATCAAAACAATGGCTTCAGCTTCGGAGAATATGCTTTCTTGTTACACATCCAGTTATGAATATGATTCAAATAGTTCTGAAGAGGAAATCATAAATGTTTGAAATTGATTAAATAATTTATTCCGTGCCATTTTGAGGAAACATTGGGGGTTAATGTATCACCCAAAAAGAGGCAGAAAATGGCATCCAAGCTCCTGTGAGGAATTAATCAGCCCGTTTTCACAGGCTGATAAATTCCTTCCATGGAGCTTGGTCGCCCTCTTCTGGTGGCTTTTTGGTGCAACGCGAGGTTTTCAGACCAAACAAGTACAGCAAAATACATTGTCGTGATGGAAGGACTGCTACAATGTGTCTTTTTTTTGTCAGGGGCGTTCCTTCAGTGACGTCACATACGGACTCGTCACCAACTCAAAAACAAGACTTCCTGAATATTCAGCGCGAGTCTTAAAACATAAAATATAGCTATATGCGGTGGAATCTTTGTAAAATACGCTCAGTAGAAGTCATATGAAGCCATTTTACAAATTATGGACACAACTTGTTCGGAGACGTCGGTTGTCCTTTAAGTGAACTCTGGCTAAATAAAGTTTTAAAAATATAACATGACACTTGCTTTTTCCCATGAGTCTTCAGCTTTGTGCGTTTAAAGGCTCCACGGCATTGTGTGGCCTTCACCATTCACATCCTCTTCATACAATTTGACAATTTCTCCGCATACGCACAATCGAACGGCACGATCACAGCAACAGTGGGATTAAAGGGAGACCACGTGCCATAGAATAGAAAGTGATGATGTCAGAGCCTCGCTGTATTAAATGTTACCTATTTGAAAGGCAGCCGCTTCTTCATCCAAAATAAAATGTAATTGTTTCAACCTGCCCCGGCAAGGAGTTTTTTTGCAAAGATACAAGGATGATAAACTATAAAACATCTGCCCTCTGCATCTGTATAACAAAATTTGCTAAGAACCACGCATTCATTTAACCAACCGAAGAAGGCCGTACCATTTCTCCACACAAAGGGTGAAGCGCGTACTTCCCCTTCTGGCAGCCGAGAACCCGACCGTGAACATTTTCAAACCCCCAAAACACTCAAAGACGCTTCATAGTGTGATTTCCATCGCTGGCACAAAAATTACCCAGGGAGCATTGCAGTTTGTATTGTATTTTTTAAGGGCTTGCTGCAGTTTCTACATCCACCTGGTCAGGTAAGGTTAGGGGTAAAGAACAGCTGCAGCATGCTGAGAGGGAAGGAACAAAAAATCTGCCATCCTGAGTCCTTCATCCTGTCCAGCAGGAGACAAAGCAGTCCATCCCGTCAGAGTCGATCGAGTGTTGAACCTAGTCAGTGTATTCGGACACGATGGACAACAGCACTGTGATGTCATCCGGTTTCCCTCCTAGGTAAGCACAGCAAATATAACTTCCATTAGTTGCAGAACCATGTACAGTAATGCGTATTTATTATATATATAGCTATTTTTCTAAATGTAAAAATCGAAATGACCAAATGAATTTCAATGTTCAATTGTGGGTTAATCCACAGGTATGTGATTATTATGTGTTATTTTGGACACACCTCGAACGTTGAGTCCGTTGTCGCAGGCAAACTGTGCAAAAGGTGACATGTAATTGGGGTCGTAGGCCAGGTCATGGGCCTGCTCCGCAATACTGCGGGCAGTCTGCTGAATGCTCTCATAGTTGGCGCTCTGAACACAAAGGAAAACAAGAAATAGAAATGCGGACTATGCGGCCCATTGCGGCTTCTCACCTTGAGTTTTTTCAGCTCCTGCAGGATCATGTAGTCAGGCATGTTGTCAAACAGGCCATCGGTGGCAGTGAGGATGATGTCACCCAGCTGGACGTCAAAGGAAGAGCTGTCGGCTGCGTCCGGGCTGCGGATGTTTACGCACGACTGAGTCCAATAGGGAAAACTGCGCTCATTGCTCATTGATCGGTCATTTCCAGTGTACGTACATTGGTTACTCTTTTCTTTATAACACACAGTGGTGACCATGTTTCCCCTGAACTGCCAAATTATTATTTCTTTTTATTTCATGTACCGTATTTTGCGGACTATAAGGCGCAACCAAAAGCGTTATTTTTATTTTTTTTTAAAGATGACCGCGTGCCTTATACGCCGGTGAGCCTCAGAAGTGAAATAATATTGAGCCACAACAAGTCTCGCAACTACTGTCAGCACCGCCCTCCCCCGTAGAAGTAGTGCATGGTCCATATAAAACATAACACCAGGCTCTACTGTAGCACTTTATAATGCGCTGTGCCATATATATGGAAACATGTCATTTATTGAAGGAGTGCCTTACAGTCCGGTGCACTTTATACAGTACATGGAAAAGTGGATTTACGTGGGACAGGAGATGTGAGACAATTTCTTTTCGTCAATGGATGCTACAGCTTCGTGTTTGCTTTCAACATTTTTAGCTTGTAGTCGACGTGCACATTCCACCATGATGTCCCTGATCCACTGGTGAAAAGGACGCTTTGATCCTCCCCTCTTTCATCTAGAAATGCATGTCACAAAGAGGGTACAGAAAGTGCCGAAGAACGAATGTCTCTCTGTGTATGTCATATTTGTTATTTCGTTTTATGCCTTTCCAGCAGCTCATGTATTTTGTTTTTCGACTTTTTTCATTCCTTTCGTAACTTTGTTGCTGTGCAATGTAAATGTTTCCACTGTGCGACTAATGAAGGCAAATCCAGTCCAAAAGGTTTGAAAATACACCATTCATTAGGGGTGCACCTTATAGTCCGGAAAATACGATTCTGTAACTCGGAATTTTGCATGTACGCATGACAGAAACTCTTCTGTAAAATAGTGAGCCCGTGTTAATTGAAGCCTCCAAAGGAGGTAGCAACAAGAGGCTACATTGCAAATCACATTCTCGAGTCTTACAAAGCCTTTTGACTTCACAAGACTGACTGAAAAGCTAACTTGTGTCATTATATTTTACTATAACAGGACCATTTTGACATCTTAAATGAATGAGTGAATCCAAAACAAAATAAGTTGTCAATTTTATCTCCAACCAATCAATCATGTTTCACAACGGGACTGAATGTGGGGATGTGGCCGTTGAGCCTGCAGCCGCACAGACTTTGACCCGGCGAGTTGGAAAAGCGGGGCGAGCGTTCAAAGCCCGTTGTAGCATATACAGTGCAGCGCTGCCGCTGCTGTCTTGGTGCGCCGAGCCGACGAGATACTACAGTACGCGGACCCTGATCATCCGTTTTGGCACGCTCACAAGAGTACGTTGACAAAACCTTGCGTACGGAACAAACTTGTTTTGCTAAGAGCCGGTCACGGAGCAACCAAGGTGGAATGTGGATTTCATTGTTTAGGTCTGAACTCCAGTGCACATTTCAGCTGCTTAAACTCGGCACGGCCCAACTCAGAGTGTTGGTAAAGTAGCCGCAAAGACATTTGTGGATGGTCCTACGCATGACCTGAAGTGACCGTTTGAAAATCATACATTGGTCATATGAAACCCAAACTATGGCAAAAATGCATTTGTGCTGTACTGCCCGATAAACATCAAAAGTTTTTTTTCCTCATTCAGTTTGATATTTTATCGTTGTTTTTTTTATTAGCTTTTAGAGCGGGTTAGTTAATTTGTATTGAGTAATTGCCAGGTGTATAACTAAAAAGTGCTGGATTGGTTGACATGTCCATCTCACAGTGCAGAGATCCAAGTTTCAGATCCAGTCTCCAGCTTTCCTGTGTGAAGTTTTGCACCTACTTCCGGTCCATTTGCGATGCGATTTCAAGGTTTTGCGACTGACTTACAAAACGATTTAGCACCTATCTTTCTCGTTGGCTGAGTTATACTGTATGCTCCACCCCAAACTTTCCTTCACAACATTGGTTGTTGAGCGATTCAGAGAGTCAAAAAGAAGTCAACAAGTTCCAGTGCTCTGCATTGCCCCCCCCCCTCCTCCCCATGCAAATTAGAGCAGCAACCTCATCTGAAATGCTTAAAACGCAATTTAAAGGACAACCGACACCATTTTTTTTGTTTCCTAACTGACATCAGAAAAACGTTTTAGAGCATATAAAAATATTTTTAGTCAAATGAAAGACACCAATAAAAATGACTTAAAGTGTCCCAAAACTACTTCAAAATGACCTCAAAAAGTTTCAGTTTCAGAAGGTCCCGTCCCCTTGTTCGTGACATCACGCCAAGACTCAAACAAAACAATGGCTTCAGATTCGGAGAAGATGCTTTCTTGCAACTCATCCAGTTATGAATATGATTCATATAGTTCTGAAGAGGAAAGCATAATGCTTGCAATCGATTAAAGAAGTCCTTCCGTGTCACTTTGAGGCGTCTGGACTGCAATGTAGCATCCCAGAAAATGCACAAGATGGCGCCCAAGCTCCGTTGGAAATGGGCTGATTTGTCAGCTGGGAATTTGTGTCAGTGAGTATCAAATAGTAGTCTTGGTGCAACACACAATGATTCACCATCGCATTATTTATGTGTTTTCCTTCTAATTTCACCATCAGCACGGATCAACACAAAGTTTTCAGACCAAACAAAGTACCCAAAATGCATTTTGTGTGGCTTTCTCGGTCAGTGACGATACCTACTGTGATATCACAGTAGGTATCGTTACCAACTAAAAAACAAGACTTCCGGAATATTCAGCGCGAGTCTTAAAACGTAAAATATAGCAAATGACTTCTACTGATCGTATTTTACAAAGATTCCAGCGCATATAGCTACATTTTACGTTTTAAGACTCGCGCTGAATATTCCGGAAGCCTTGTTTTTGAGTTGGTGACGAGTCCGTACGTGGCGTTCCTTCAGTGACGTCACTGACCAAAAAAAGGACACATTGTAGCAGTCCTTCCATCACGTCAATGCATTTTGCTTTACTTGTTAGGTCTGAAAACTTCATGTTGCACCAAAAAGAGGCAGAAGAGGGCGACAAAGCTCGTGTAAGGAATTAATCAGCCTGTGGAAACGGGCTGATTAATTCCTTACACGTTCCTTAAACATGTATGCTTTCCTCTTCAGACCTATTTGAATCATATTCACAACTGGGTGAGTAACAAGAGAGCATATTCTCCGAATCAGAAGCCATTGTTTTGATTCTCCAGCAAGGCAAGACGTCTTGGGGTGAAGAAGGGGGCGGGACCTTCTGAAACTGGCCACTTCCGGGTTCTTTTTTTTTGTTGCAGATTTTGGACACTAAGTCATTTTTATTGGTGTTTTGCATTTGACTAAAAATATCATACTGCGTTTTTTTGATATTTTAGATGCTATAAAACGTTATCTGATATCAGTTAGGAAACAAAAAAGTGATGTCGGTTGTCCTTTAAGACTCATTTGTATACTACTTGTATACTCTTGCATTTTGTTCAACTCTGTGTTGCCTCTTTGCATTGCTGTTTCTTCTGTTTGTTCTTGCCATTCCCCCCTGATCATCGGTGATGACGACCCAAACGGACACCGCTATGTGGATTAGGTTGCGATGGTTATGGACATAATTGGCACTGACTGAGCTGGACAAGAGCTCAGTCGGCGGAAGGTATATATAGTGAGTTGTCCAGAGGGCACCTCATTACCTGTCACTGAGGACGGCCCCCTCAGCCTCAGGAGGAGCGATGGACAGTTGAAAAGGCGTGTTGAAGTAATGTTGTTGCTCATCGGAGCGGTGGACGACCTCCCCTCCGCGAACTACCAGGAAGCCCGAGTCCCCCAAGTTGGCTGTGTGCAGCCGGTGACTCTGGCGGTCCAACACCACAATGCACGCTGTGCTACTGCCTGCAAAGACAGACAGACAGGCAAGAATGTTATGTATTGTGTTTATTATTTTGGTTGATCCTTGTTTCCTGCTTCAGCTGTTATGAAAGCGCAATATAAATCAGTATGTAATTTATTGTGCGAGAAAACACTGGTTCAGAGCGATTCCAAGATCCGACATGATCTGGTTCTTTGCTAAAGTGAGCATTTCTCATGTCTAACCTATCTGAAGAGGATGAATCCAAATCTTTCTTTGAGGCAACATTATGATGGTTGATCCTTGTACTGTACTTGTAATACCATGCAACTAAACCATTTATTTTCATTTTCTGATTCGCAGCCAATGCACATTACGTCGCTTGTGAACGACTGGCAAATCGCCAATTGGCTAACTATCAGCGAGCTAGTTAGCTTTCTATCTATTTGAGTTACTTCCTGGTTGAGTGAACGCTGGCGCGTGTGGCTGCCGCTGCTCACCCACAGGAAAACTGATCCAGTGACTGTAAAGTGACCTTGAGAGTTTTGAAAGGCGCTTACAAATGAAATGTATTATTATTATTATTATTATTACAAGTCGGTGCCATTGGTGTATAGGAGGAAAAAGGTGTCTGTGGTAGAGTCATTCTTCTTTTCCTTTCGGCTTTTCCCTTCAAAGGGTCGCCACAGTGAATCAGTGTCCTCCATCTTCAGAGGTTTGATTGGCATGATTGTTTTGGCCAAGCTTTTACGTCGGATGCCCTTCCTGACACAACCCTCTGTATTTATCCGGGCTTGGGACCGGCACAATAAGAGACTTGCTTGTGTCCCCTTGTGGCTACAGAACAAGCAACTCTAAAGTCATTAAAAAGTATTATTAATAATAATAATACATTTCATTTAAAAGCGCCTTTCAAAACTCAAGGACACTTTACAGGCACATAATTTTTTTGCGCGGGTGAGCAGCGGCAGCCATTCGCGCCACCTTCAACCCATCACTCGCACTTTCAACTACTGTATTACAAAAAAAATCAAATCAAGCAGGTACATTTTTAACCTCCGGTGGGGAATGACCTGCGTCACCAGAAGTTATGAGAGCTCAGCAGCTTGCAATTACAGCTTGTGATCAGAGCTGTTGCGATATTTCCTTTATGGTTATCATTATTCTCATTTACTTTGTTTCGTGTAGAGGGAAAAGCACTTTAAAACGTTACGTGTGACCAACGATACTCAACAGGGAGTAAGAGTGCATTGCATGCCTTCGCGCCAAACTGCTGCTTATGTTGTGCGTGCGTGCGTGAAAATTGATCAATTGCGGGAGGTTGGTTGATTGAAAAGTTGATCTTTGGTCAAAAATGATGAGCACCCCTGGCTTAAGAACCTCAAGCCATGAACTTGTGTGAGCTCATATGATTCGGAGTTGGAACATCTGCTTCCAGCTGGAACAAATTTCCTTCTTAGGTAATCAAGGAGGGTTACAAGTCCAATCTTCTCTAAAAAAAAAAACAGAGCTATGGTCAAAAAGGATTGGGCGCTCCTGCTCTACAGGATGGACTGCAGAGGGAAAAAACGGCTTACTCTGGAAGGCTCATTGTGTATTTGTAGCTACCTTAGTCATTTTGATAGGCCAATATAGTTGCCTTCTTTCTGAGGCCTTTAATTTGTTGCAGCTCCAGGCACATTTTTTGTTTTGGTCCAACATGGCTCTTTCAACATTTTGGGTTGCCAACCCGTGTTAAACGATGTGGGTAGGGGCTAAAAAAAAAAAAAAAAAAAAAAAAAAAATCACACCATGTACATATGTCAAAATAGAATATATAATAATAATACATTTCATTTATCAGCGCCTTTCAAAACTCTCAAGAACACTTTACAGTCACAGGATCATTTTTCTGCGGGTGAGCAGCGGCAGCCACACGCGCCTGCGTTCACTCAATCCGGAAGTAACAAAGTAAGAAAAAAAAATCACATTGGATTGAGAATAGCAGGACAACATGGCCTTCATGACAGAACTCACATGCTGTCAGAAATGAGCAAAATTATAATGTGTGAGCTCATGACAACTCACATGTCAGAAATGAGCGGAAATACCACATGGGACCCCTGGCTAGCTTTGAATTGCTCTGGTACATGTGAGCGATGATAGCTATGAGTTATGAAAGTGTCCCATGCCTTCATGTCAGGCCTCTCACAAAGGTAGGTGGTAATTTCCTTTTCACAAACCCACAAGCTCTGGTTTCCATTTAATTTTTCTGTTCCGTTCATGTCAGGGGCTGCCATGGCTGTTGCTGATCATGTCCCGCGCATCTGGATGTACGCGCGATCACGGTCAATGGCCAAATGTTGGTTAGCTTGAAAAGTAGTTCTTGGGTTAAAAAAGAATGGGCATCTCTGAACTACACGTATCAAGCCATGGCGCAAGCCAACATAATTAACAGAGACCAACCACTCTCAAAAGCTTAAAACTGCATTATGATGGTCCTTCAAACATTGTGATAGAAACACATTATGTGTCCCTGTCCAGTTCCTCCGCTAGAATGATATTACAAAGACGAATCAGCATCGGATGAGAATGTATTGCACATTCTCATCAACATTCTGGAAGTTCAACAAAACACAAATCTGTGGTTGAGACAAGATGCCAGCCAGCCACACCCTTCTGGTGAGTCATTTATGAACACAGCAAAATGTGTTCGGAAATGCCCCGCTGATGACTCAGTCTGCATTACAGTACTTAGCCCCGCCTGCCCAATGGCAATAGAAGGCTCGCGACGGCTCAAAAGAACATCGAATTAGCTGCGATGGAAGAGCACAATTGCGCGCATGATCACGAGGTGGAAAAGTACTGCTTCTCTGCATCTCATATTACATGTTTTCGCACAGATCTTTGTCAGGAAGCTAAGTGGGAAGCAACTGTGGAAAATAATATTGGGCTGGTCATTTCATTCTCTGGTCTCGACATTTGATATGCTTGAAAGCATGGAATATATAGTCAGTCAAAATGCACAAAGAATTTGAGGCAACTTTAAGGTGTGATGGAGTGGGTGGGGGTTGCCGTTTTGAAAGTGATAAAAGGTTCCCCACATCTCACTCAAGTGAATGTGCACAAGATCAGCTACATTGTAAGCATAATTATAAATGTTACTCTTGTGCAACTGACACCGTGTTACATTTCCGGACGGTGCATACACACTTGTGTCAAGCAGCTCTAAACTTACTTTTCTGACATGTTAGCTTACTGGCTGGGGAAAATATCAATATTTTGGTACTGATCAGCACCTTTTTATATGTCCCCCTATTATGCCATTCAGACAGGTTTTATTTCAATCATTAGTTTGACTCTTATTTTCAAAACTAACCTTCTATTGTGATGCGAGCAATGTCTGTGTTGGGTGTATGCATGATATGATGTATTGTATACATTCCCCCTTGACCTTACACAGAAGAGAACACACTGTGTGTGGAGTCCAGCAGAGAATATATCATGGAGATACAGAGAACATGTGCGTGTTAG
This sequence comes from Hippocampus bargibanti, assembly GCF_051943395.1. Classification (NCBI taxonomy): domain Eukaryota; kingdom Metazoa; phylum Chordata; class Actinopteri; order Syngnathiformes; family Syngnathidae; genus Hippocampus; species Hippocampus bargibanti. The sequence continues at coordinate 26,061,422 of NC_142737.1, forward strand.
ACCGAATAATGTGATTATTATTGAAACAACAGTGCCGTTGTTGCTTCAGGAGATACTGAGCTGTTCTTCAATGTGTGCAATGCCACTCACCGAGCAGAGGCACTTTGTTTTGCAGCAGTTCATAATAGCTGGTGGTGAGGATTCCGACAGGGTTGCTGGGAACAAAGCGTCCCTCCTTCACCAGGCGCTCACACGTCTTCATCAGAGTGCTGGAAAATTGCGATGGGTCCACGCCATAGTCTCGCCAGCCTCCTACTCCATCTGCCACGCCTACAGTCACACGCACATGCGCGCACGCACACAGAGGGGGACAACACCATCACAAAAGGCTCCATGCAAAATCGCATCTCTCATGACTTGAGAAAATCTGGCGTGACTTGGCCTTGGTGAGCATCTAGTTTCCTGTTGGGCTTTGTCAAAAAAAAGAGTAAAATCAGCATTGAACCAGAAGTTCCATTTTCTGTTACGCTTGTAGGACAAATGTGTTCCGTTGGAATCTCTTTTTTTTAACTGTTCAGTAAAGTTACGGCTGTTGTGAAACTGCTACAAAGACATATGTACACTATTGTATGTGATGTCAATAGGAGTTTTAACAATTACATTTCTATTATTCATAATGACTGCTTTCCCCAACCAAAAAAAAGCGAAGCAGACTATGTTGTACTTTAGAGAATCTGCTGTGGCATATTAGGACTAAAAGATTTTCCTAGAAGGAAGAGGGAGACTTGTTACTCCCAAAATTGACCATCCTGACCATACATGGAGGTCGCCAGTGTCCGCACAGCCTTTGGCAGAAATAGACAGTGGCCTGCTTTACAACAAACTTCCCAAAAAAAATTCCTGTGAGGCTCTCCTGGCTCTTAACCTTCCTCGTTGGGTGAACAACTGATTGTTTAAGCAACAAGACAGATTTATAGGCCGGAGACAGCTTGCAGATTAAACCCAAGGTTCACGACTGCGGTTATCCATTTATATCCGTCAGGTTGTAGACACGCTCAGTGTCAATGAGGGATAATCCTTTGACCAAGCACATGGCTCTTTTTTTTATACAAACCATGTGCGGGTTTAAGTTCAACTCTCCAAATTTATCAACTGCATCTGTGTGCGTTTATGGTGCAACTACGTCTAATGGAGGCTGTTTCTACACAATAACGTTGGTGATTGAAATGTTTTAATCTAACCAGAGCACTGGTTTCTCATTATTTTCCATGAGGATTTCAACTACAACTGTCACTGTATGGTGTAATACGAGCTTCATCGACACAGTCAGCCTGACAACTGCAAAAGCCAGGGTGCAGGTTTGACATGTACAGCTAAGCTCTTTAACATATAAACGTGGATTTTTGTTCATCTGAGGAGTTTCCATTTAAGTGGAGTGAGAGTCCACACAATGTGGTGTGATAAATGACAGGAAAATGAACACATCATAGCTGTCAGAGTTGAAGAGTTTTTACGCAGGATTGTTGACAGTTAATAATACAGCGTTTGCTGTGGCCAATTGTTGTCACACCCCTCCCATGGCTGCCCAAAACCTCCTTCCGGTTTACGCTCACCATAAACTGCTGTCCCTCAACCCAACTGACAGAGGAAGGACCCAACTTCTGGGGTTCTGATGGAACTTTCTCCCCGAGAGGAACTTTTTTTCCACATCTCAGTCATCATGTTGTAACGGTTCACATGGGATTCAGCTAGATTTTTTATGCATTACATAAAGTACAGTATTTGTACAGTGTGGGAAGAGTCGTGCTTGACTTCTTCAATGTTGACCACCTTATGTCGTTAACTACTGTTGGGGACTCATCTCATCTCATTTTCCGTACCGCTTATTCCTCATTAGGGTCGCGGGGGTAGCTGGAGCCTATCTCAGCTGTCTTCGGGCACGAGGCGGGGGACACCCTGAATTGGTTGCCAGCCAATCGCAGGGCACACAAAGACGTACTGCTGCTGAATAACATTCAAAGTCAACAGTGAAGTCATTTGAAAAAATTACAAACTAAATATTTTGGTGTCATAAGTAGTTAAACACAATACATTAAATACTGCATTAAAAACGTCCGAGGGTCTGCTCAGTTAAACCTGGCTGCTTTCCGTGGGTTTTGTAACTATTTCTTTTCACCATGCTGGGTAGTTAGTTGGCAAACACCCAACCTGCACCATCTTGGCCTCCAACCGCCATCAAGCTGTCTGGAGATGACTCCGAGGTGTTACCTGCACTCTTTAGCTGAACGTTTCAATATTCTTGTACAAGCTTCCATCCATGTACGCATATAATACTATACTATAATTGAATGTCTGAATGAACAACAGTTATAGTCCGGACAGCTACATTTTATTTTCAAATGTGGTCGAGAAAACAGAGAACTTCAAAATATATGTAACAAACGATGCACGTCAACACATGGGTGAAATTCATTTTTTATCAGCTGAAAATGTCAAAGCCATATCGTTCCATTTTCCTGGTTCATTTACCTGCCCTATTCTGGCTACTCAACAACTGTTTGCCTACATGTGTACACTGCATCACCACAGAGCACCAGGCTTTTATGCCAAATACTTCAATAACAATGGCAAAGAGCAGTTAACAGGACAACAAACAATGCGTTACGATGGCTGACTGGCAACTACTTTCCCTGGACATGATGCTACTTGCCGGAGATTGCCAAACAAAAGCATTTTCATTGTTAAGCGCATTGCTGTGGGTATGCTATGAGAATTATGAACCTGGGTGGTTTACGGAAGTATGCTTGAAATTGTTGTATTACTCCAAAGAGGGCTAGTCAGGTTTACTTTATACCTGACCTTTAAATAAATTATGCTGAAAACAGAAGACTGAATAAGGTTTGGATTTAATCTAAAGCAAGGGTGTCAAACTCATTTTTTGTGTGAGGTCACGTGAAGTTAAGGTTTCGTCTCGGGAGCCATTAGAAATTTGGGGAAGCCATTGTTTAATTCCCCCCACATATTAAATATAGAACGCACAACAAATTAAGGAAGAACCAATTTTCAAATTTGAAGTAAAAAAATAATGATTGTTATCATGGTTTCCATGGGACAATTTGGAATTTTTGTTTGGACTTTAGAAGGCATCATGGCACTTTGCAAAAGTAAATCAAGCATGCCATGAAATAATGTGGGGGGGGGGCAGATTTGCTTTAAAATACACCTGTATTTTAAAGCATTGATTCCCAACCAGTGCACTGCTTTAAAAACCCAATTTCACTTCAATGGGTTGAAAATTATTTAGTATGCAATAAAAATCTATGGAAATAGCATGTCATACACAAGGCAACTGAATGTGCTTCACACATACAAAGGCACAAGACTTGAAAGCAACTGCAAATGTAACAGATTAAGACATGGAATGACAAAGGAAAGAAACCAAAGGTTTCTCATGTAAATTACAGCACTGAAAAAGTAGATATGTATACATAGACAAAAGACATTTACATAGACAAAAAATAAGGTATTTAAAAGCAAAGGAAAGAAGTATATATAAAATAAAATATATATATATATATATATATATATATATATATATATATATATATATATATATATATATATATATATATCTTGGCATTTCTAAAAGGTTATATCGAAAATCGGAATGTGGCAGAAAAAAGTAAGGCTTTTCACCTGAATTTCAAAGCATTCCCACTTTGACCTGATCTCACATCAGTTGACGCCTCATTTTTAGTGCAGTATAGAAAAAGAAGATACATCCAGCTTCACTGTGCATGCATGTTCTCTAGATCCACAACCTAGCTGTGCATAGTGATAGACAAACCAATTCAATGTTCCTCCACTACAACCCCATATTGTATTTATTTATTTTTGTATTACTTTTTTTGTAAAGCCTTGGCTCAATAGAGCAATTTCGATTTCAAATAGACCAGTTCACTAGACCAATCTGCTCTGATACAATTTAGCAGGTGACAAATGCTCCTTCAGTGAGTGGTCTTGCTTTTCATGTGGATTTTGACAAAACGGCACTCGTGAGATTGCACTGCTATAATGCAATCGTACAGTAGCAAGGCACGACGAGAAAGGAAGAAAGAAAGACAATGCAACCATTAACTCACCCAAAACATCGGCAGATTTGTGTCGGGCGATGAAGCACGCGTCGTCCCCATAGCACATTCCTTTCTTGAGGATGCGTTTACGGAAATCCTTGCCAAAGCCGCAGCTCGCCGTCACCAGGCTGTAATCGCGGCCGTCCGTTTGCGAGAGTCCGCCGATGACAGCTCGGGCAACCAGTCTCCCGTACGACAGCACGGACAACATCCCCAACGAAGCAGCTGCCACCTCGGGAGGCGGCCAAGCTAGCGGTCGCGCTAGCTTAGCTTCGACGTGAGCTCACTAATGGTGCCTTCTGATACGCAGGGTACAGCAGATGAGGAGCTCGCTGTGACCGCGCTCTCTTCCCGTCCCGCGACGACCAGACGAAGGGAATCACAGGAACGCGCTGTCCTTTGGGTCCGGCGAGTGCTGCCCGTCGTTGCCCGCGGCGGCCATGCTGCTCTGAATGCCTACTTGCTAGCTTTAAAGACCGTACACAGTGAAAGCAGATACTTTGTGTCCTCGCGCACACAGCTCAGCTCGCTCGGTCTTGTGACTTTTTTGACGTCATTGTACTTACGTAACATCACATGCCATATAAGGAGTCATTACTACGGCAGTCCTTTTTAAGATTATGCTGCAGTCTGGGAAGGTGGAAAGGTGCCCGACATTCGATGAGGAAAAGTCACCCTTCACCGGCTGACTTAAACGTGACCGTCACGTGACCCAATCGAGACAGCGCGTGGATGTCAAAACATTTATAATGATAGAATCATAATACATTTCATTTATAAGCGCCTTTCAAAACTCTCAAGGTCACTTTACAGTCACAGGATAGGTTTTTCTGTGGGTGAGCAGCGGCAGCCACACTCGCCAGGGTTCACTCAACCCGGAAGTAAAGTAAAAAACAAAACAAAAAAATTAAATAACAAATAATATGAAAACACAAAGACACAGAGTCCTTCATTCTTCCGCACTTGCTTTATAAGATTCGAAACAAATATTTAGCCTTAACTTCTCGTGTTTTTTTTTAATTTCAAAATAATTTAACGGTTGCTTTACACTGACAGTCAAGCAGTCATTCATTACATTCTTTGGATGAAATGCTTGGACAAAACAAACATGCGGATCAAACCTCTAAAAACGGAGGACACTGATTTGCTGTGGCGACCCCTTGAAGGGAAAAGCCGAAAGGAAAAGAAGATTTATTCCCAACAGTCCATTCTCTCCTTACAAGGTGTGTATTGATTGCACTGCTTCTGTATTATACTGTGGAAGTATTGCTACTATACTGTGCTTCATGCCTAAACATCTTAGTATTCTTTTCCTTTCGGCTTTTCCCTACAAGGGTCGCTACAGCAAATCAGTGTCCTCCATCTTTAGAGGTTTGATCTACATGTTTGTTTTGGCCAAGCTTTTATGTCGGATGCCCTTCCTGACACAACCCTCTGTATTTATCCAGGCTTGGGACCGGCACAAGACGACTTATGTCCCTTTGTGGCTACAGAACAAGCAACTCGCTCAGTAAAAGGCTCCCAAACACAAAATGGTCATTGGCACGATGCTCTGTTCTTACCGTGAAATGGGCATCTCTTTCCTTACATTACATCACAAACAGAACTTCAAAGTCCTTTAAGATGCTTTATCCTAAACATCTGTCGTACCTTTATAATTTCACAAGTGTTGAGTGCGTTGAACACAGTGCAAAGGTACAGGTTCGATTCCAGTCACAGCATTCGTGGGTTTTCTCTGGGTCCTCCTGTTTCCTTCCGCATTCAAAAACACGCAGGCCAATTCAATGCTCAAAATTGTATGTATGGTAGATGTGAGTGTGAATGGGGATTGTTGTTTGTCTCTGTGTGCCCTGAAATTGTATGGTTAGCAACCAGTTCAGGGTTTCCCCGACCTACATCCTGAAGACAGCTGGGAACTTTATGACGATAAAGAGAATTCAGAGCCGATACAATCCGAATTACTGCATACATAAATTACAATGGGACTGTTTCTTTAACTAATGAGATTTGAAATTCCTGTTTCATGTCACATTTTTCCACCCTTTGATTGGTTGGTCAAGTCCAATTAGTAAAACACATCTGTACAAATTGCACATATTTCATAATCTGCAGCTCTGTTGATGATGACACTTTAAGATTTGTTTGTTAAATATTTATTTTGATCTGCTCTAGATGACATTTGTGGCACTTGGGTATATTTGTAGTTTAATAGGACCAAGAAATAAGTACATTAAAAATGACAACCATCTCTATATCTTCTTAAATACACTCAATGTTTATTAGAAATATTTAGACATGAAAAGAACGCTTGTTTAGTCATTTTAATTAGCACACGACTCGAATAAAAATATGAAGAGGTGATACAATGAGTCAATGTTCTATGACGCTGACTGTAAATAGATTTTGAATTTTACAGTAAAGTGGTGTTTGTGACGGTCTATTCTTTGTGGTTATTAATATTGATTATTGGAAAATAATAGGGGAGGGAGGACATGACGTGATAAAACTGCTAAATTTGTGCACAGCTATAAACAAGGCATTCTTGTGTATAAAGTAGCATTATTGTTACGATTTTTATGATTGAACAGTCATATGTGGCAAAAGGTAGCTGCAAAATGGAGTGCAAAACACCTGAGGTTTTTCATGGTGACATATCAATTTCCCCCTGTGGACAAAACAACATATTTTGCTTTCAAATGATGGGAGTGGACATCTTTACAGTACAGGGAACATGAAGGTTAACCAATCCCTCAAATGCAAAGGACAAAAGAAGAACAGTAGTGACGCTCAACCCACACTATTTCTTTGCTTGCTTGGTGACCATGTTGCGAGGGGGAGTGACTGGACGGCTGCCGTTGGGCTTCTTCTTCTCGGCTGGTTTCAAAATCTATTTGTTGAATAGAGAAAGAAATATGAGGGCAAATACAGTATGTCATTAATAAATTCTCATTGGCATCATTATAAATCATCAATAATAATAAATCATCCAGTCTGCATTCAGACAAAAAAGAGATGCACAAAAATGGTTGAGATTGTCAGTGTGTTGTGCTATTTTGTTATTACCGTATTTTCCGGTGTATAAGGCATATAAGGCACACCCCCAATGAATGATGTATTTTCAAACTTTCCATATATAAGGTGCGCCGGTCTATAAGGCACACCGGATTATAAGGCGCACCTTCAATGAACGAAAAAAGTTTTCCAAATATAATATATAAATATATAAAGGTTTTCCAAATATAAAGCACACCGCATTATAATGGGCGACATACAGTAGAGGCTGGGGTTAAGCACTACTTCTACAGGAGGAAATGGGAGTCGGTGGCTGCTGACAGTAGTTGCGAGACCTGTTATGGCTCAACATTACTTCACATACAGTACAAAGCGCACCTGCATATAAGGTGCAGGGTCATCTTTTGAAGAAAATAAAGGCTTTTGGGTGCGCCGTATATACAATGGAAAATACATAACTTTGTTGCTGTAAATTCAGAATTTCTTCATTGTGAGATAATTACACGTGTTATTATTATTATTGTTATTATTATTATTCAGGAATAATCATTTGATTAAAAAAACAGAGGGGTTTATTAAAGGATAACCGACATCACTTTTTTGTCTCCTAACTGACATCAGAAAAACGTTTCATAGCATCTAAAATACCCAAAACACGCAGTATGATATATTTAATCAAAGGCAAAACACCAATAAAAATGACTTAAAAGTGTCCAAAATCTGCAAAAAAATGAACCCGGAAGGGGCCAGTTTCAGAAGGTCCCGCCCCCTTGTTCGTGCTGTCACCCCAAGACGTCTTGCCTTGCTGGAGAATCAAAATAATGGCTTCAGATTCAGAGAATATGCTTTCTTGTTACTTATCCAGTTATGAACATGATTCACATAGTTCTGAAGAGGAAAGCATACATGTTTGCAATCGATTAAAGAATTTATTCCGTGCCATTTTGAGGCAATAGGGTGGGGGGGTGAAATGTTGCACCAAAAAGAGGCAGAAGAGGGCGACAAAGCTCCATGTAAGGAATTAATCAGCCCGTTTCCACAGGCTGATTAATTCCTTACATGGAGCTTTGTCGCCCTCTTCTGCCTCTTTTTGGTGCAACACGAAGTTTTCAGACCAAACAAGTACAGCAAAATGCATTGACGTGATGGAAGGACTGCTACAATGTTTCCTTTTTTCTGTCAGGGGCGTTCCTTCAGTGACGTAACATGAGGACTCGTCACCAACTCAAAAACAAGACTTCCGAAATATTTAGTGCGAGTCTTAAAACGTAAAATATAGCTATATGCGGTGGAATCTTTGTAAAATACGCTCAGTAGATGTCATTTGAAGACATTTTACAAATTATGGACACAACTTGTACGGAGACGTCGGTTGTCCTTTAAGTCCAATAAATACTTTGCTACCATATTTTATTTTGAATACCTAAAGTGGTTACTTGATGAAAGGGTTCAATTCAATCAGAAGCTCATCACCCACTTTATGAGGAGTTGACATTCTAACCACTCGACAACCAAGCTGCCTTACAGCAAATACAGTGATGGAATAATTCCTATCGACATGAACTATGCCTGCATTCCGTTCTGAGTCTCCCCTTACGATACGTATGTTACATTGACTTTTTATTAATTTACAAAAAATGGTGGTAGTCAACAAAGACAATCAAAATAGTCAGTCCATAATAGAATGGACTGGCAGGGCCTGGTCTGCATGTACAATTTGAAAACAAGCTCTATTTTAATCTGCTGATAATTTAGAAATGATAAATATGATCACATACTTTTCTAAAACACAATATATGTGTGCCGCAGTGACGTGCAGTCAGGGGGGGCAGGTGAGGCCATGCCCCCAGTTATATTCATTTAGTGATTTGTACTTTAACGTTATTTTCATTTAACTTCCCCATTTTGGGATTTTTTTTCAAAATCCGTGAATTTTCACATTTACCGTTCAAATACTAAGTAGAGACGAGCGGTGAGGCAGCAGCCTCACCATGGATTGCGCAATGACTATTCGAACTGTGCTGGCTTGCTCTGCAGTGAGACCGCATTGCTATCCCTCTGAATATAACTATTAAAGTGTTCAAAAACGTTTAGTATATGAACTAAATTTCTACAGTTTAGCTGGTATGTATGTATGTAGAGCCACTTTACATTCTAAACACTGTAATACAGTGTTTATTTTATTTTTATCAAAACTGTGTGCATAGGTGAGTCACACAGTTCTCGTGCCTCATGACAGGGGGCGCTGATGATTACAGAGATTCTTCCTGCACCTCCTCGGCTGCAGAATAGAATTAGTGACAACAAGCTACAGTAAACAATTAGCAAGTTAAGTGCAACCATCCAGTCATTTTTTCGTGTTGCTTGGCCTTATTTTCAGAATGGAGGATTACATACAGATCTAAATTGAAAGAAATAGAGACTGAAGAAAGAGAAGGAAAGCTTCTACAAGGAAGGTATAGATGCCTTTCTTCAGAAGGAGCGACGCATGGACTTCATTCATAAGTAAAGGTAACACGATAATAACGTTTTTTTTTCTATGCTACAGTTTATTATATAAAGAATGCTGACATGACATTTTAAACAACACACGTTAACTGTTGCCAATCAAATTGTGAATAAGCTACTCTGTAGAGTTCATATGTTTGTAAATCTGACTGTGATGACATCAGTGCCTCACCAGGCATGAATCTCACCACACGTCACTGGTGTGCCCTCTGTATATATTTGGCAATAAAGACAAAAGCTCTCTCTGCGAGTGTCTTTCCTCCTACGTGCCCGCCACAAAATGATTATCTCCTGGTTTCAACTGTCGATCCAATGCCAAACTTGGACAGAAGATATAATACTCAGTCAGATATTACTTTAAATGTTCAACTCTCAATTTAGATATGATAAAGACATACTGTACATAATTTCAAATTTTACTAATGTAAAACACTCCAAAATGCCAAATTATATTACCTGAAAAGAACACATGAGGGTCTCATCTACACTCATCATGGCACCAGCATTGTCAAATTCCCCACAGTAATTCGGGGCAGAGAAGAGAGTGACAAGCTGCCGTTTGGCAAAAAATTCATAGCCATCCTCAACAACCTGCAACAAAGACAAGTGGAAATGACCAACTATTCAGACTTCCATACACGACACTAAACATATCCAAATCCATATTACTGAAGGCCTCAAGGGAAAAGATTGAAACTAATGAAGGGTAACAGTTACAAGGAGAGAAACCATAGAATATGTGACCTTGTAAATGTCTCAATCACATTTTTTCCAGAGATGAAAGTGGATTTTCCTGAAAATTCTGAGGGGAAAATGAGATATAAAATGTCAAACACTTGACATTCTATGATTAATCTGTCTTTTGTGGGTAGATGTGCACCATTTGTGGCTTCCGTTCTTGGAGAAATTTTTAAATCTCCGAGATGTGGCGAGGTCATGAGAATGCGAAGGGAGTTGTGTTACTGGTGTTAGTGCCTCAACATGGCTATGCTTGTAAAAGCAAAATTTGGATAAAATAAGAAACAAAGAGATTAGCAGAAAAACATGTCCGCATGACGTTGAGCATCTTGGCGCCGCCGCTAGTTTAGGTAGCTGTTGTCGTAGATCAAAACTTTGATTTGTGACATTGATTGCGTGAGCGCTGATTGGTTGAAACAAAGAGACGCACACGTGTGTACATGTTCGCGCTGACGCACTCACAGCAGAGCTGCGGGCCACTGAGTGCTGAGGCGTGCTAAGCTTGAATGATGTCACTACAAGCAAAACAACGAACTCAAAGGTGTGTTCGTTCAATATCCGGATTAATTTTAGGGAATTTTCCCTCAATTTTCCAGAGGAATGTTCATGAAAATTTGAAAAATCCAGAATTTTGGGAAAAACAAGTACACTTTCATCTCTGTTTTATGGTCTTAGAAGTACCTGGTGGGCACGACAGATCAGATCCAGGTCATGCTTATGCAGAAACTTAGCAACCACCTCTGAACCAAAGGTAAATGATACACCTCGGTCATTCTCCCCCCAGCCCAACACATCCTTGTCTGGATCAGACCAGAGCAAGTCACAGAGCAGGCCCTGGTCGGGGACGTCAGTGGGACGCATGATCCGTCTGATCTGCTCCATGGACTGCAGGTCAGGAGAAAGTCCTGTACAAAAAGAGCAGACAAGTACTGTACAAATAAACACGGCTTTCTGGTGACGTTCGCTTAACGTCAGTTGGCAAACTGCACAGTGCCCAGTCAAGGACAAATGAAAAAGACAGACATCAAGGTAACTACTTGGTTTGAATCCTAACTGCAGAAAATTGCTATTGTTGTCAATACCGAGTGAGGGTTGGAGGAACATTCTATGGGTACACAGTATACTGTATACAAGTTCAACAGAGCATGAAATAAAGGATGTAATTAACTCTTCTCACGTGTAACGAATCTAACTCTGTAGCGTAGCAAACAAGTCTACACCGGTTGCGTTCACAGGTCCCATTTTATATCGATGCTGCTCCACAAACTAGCATTTACTCCAGGCTAAATTTTTAAACCACCTCCCTGAGCAGGGTTAAATTTGTTCCAGTTTAAGCAATTTTCAGGGGTTACACCGATATACAGAGCCTTGCAAAAGTATTCGGCCCCCTTGAATCTTGCAACCTTTCGCCACATTTCAGGCTTCAAACAAAGATATGAAATTTAATTTTTTGTCAAGAATCAACAGGTGGGACACAAACGTGAAGTGGAACAACATTTATTGGATAATTTAAACTTTTGGATTGTTTCAGGCTATAATTTTGCTTCTTTGCAATTTGCAAATGTCAATTTTTTTGTAACGGTCACCGTTGTGAATGTATTTGCTACATCACATTCATCAGCAGCACTGGCACAGACATCGCATGGTGAACTGCAGGGTTATATTACTGCGGTCAGGTAAGAGAAAGTTGTACAACAAAGGTAGCTTTCAACATCGGCTTGGGTGGAGCCAAAAAGTACCAAAGTTGGAAAATGGGTAATGAAAAAATTGGCTTGTCTGAGAGCTTCTGGCAGCCAAATTACACAACAACCAGATTTATTAACAACATACAACAATGTTTTTTGTGGGAGCAGAAGCCCCTCCTTCTTATCGATAAGGCAACACCTTTGTACGGTGACGCTACGCACACATATTTTATGTCTATTAATTCCTTCATCTTCACACAAGTCAAATCGACAAACACCATTCCATTGCCACACTTTCCGTGGCATACAATTTAACTCTAATTTGAGGCATACGGTGACATACAAATATTCACCCAGCAGACGAGACACAAACCGCTCCACTCAGGAAGTCCAAAAATGGGTGTAGTTTACACCCCTAAAATGAGGCTCTTTTGCATGTTTCAGAGGTCAGGTGACCTGGATTTTTTCATTTTAATATGTGACATGTTTTTCATTATGGGTGGGGAAAATGGCACAATGTTACATATTTCATTCAGAAATAATAGTATTGTATTTTCCACACTAAAAGGTGAACTGGATTATGTGGCAGACCTTGAATGAATTGCCTATTTTGTAAAAAAAAATTCAGCCATTGGACGCACCGCATTGTAAGGAGAAATCTACGATGCGTCCAGTCGATGGAACTACACTCAAGGAAATGCCAACATAAACTACACCATACTCTAATTTATATAGCAAAGATCAGATGTCAGTAAAGTGTATTTAATAAAGCAGTACCAAAGTTGACTTAGTTAACCAACAGCGAGTTATGACATTGACTCGTTAACGTTGAACTCTCTTGCCGCTGCTCTATTTCTATGTTGAACTGCAAAACCGATCACCTTTGCAGTTTGAACTCTGCGTTGTAAGCATGTCTTCAGCAAAGACCCATTTTGAGGTTGACATATTACATAATGACTATACATAAGTCGCATTAGACATTAAAGTGAGATTTCAAGAAAATGGAAGGCTTTTAGATGCGCCTTTTTGAGCGGAAAATACTGTAGTAAAAATCAACTGTACGCAAAAATGAATGCAACAATCGAAGGCTGATTTTATTCATGGCATAAATATCTATGAAAAGATTTTTTTCAGTAAAAAAAATCTATGTGGTGTTTGATTCTGGCGCTTGCTAAGAAGGAAATAAAATCGGCAATTGTTTTCCAGGAAATACAAACTATTTTTGGCTGATTTTTTAAACATATTTTTGATTGTTTTTTTAACTAGCCAAATCTGCTTTCTTTCAGCTCAGACAAGAAAACTCACCTCCATGACAGCAAAAGATCTTCTCATCCACAATGGCGGCAATCGGCAGGCAGTTAAAACAATCTGTGAAAGTCTTCCAGAGCTTGATGTTGTACCTTCTTTTACCTAGTATGTGAAGAAAAACAAGCACATTCAATGAATAATTCTGTCAAAACAGTTAATCATAACACAATTTGCTGAGCGTGATAATCTGTGAACGTATAGAATATGACTCACACTCATCATAAAAGCCATATATTCTGTTGATTGATGCACACTCGTGATTCCCTCTCAACAGAAAGAAGTTCTCTGGGTATTTGATTTTGTACGCAAGCAGGAGACAGATGGTTTCCAGAGACTGCTTCCCCCTGTCCACATAATCCCCCAAAAATAGGTAGTTGCTTTCTGGGGGGAAGCCCCCATACTCAAAGAGCCTCAGCAAATCATAGTATTGACCATGGATGTCACCTGATAGAGAAACAGAACGATTAGTCTCTGACCTGCTTCAACTGTAATAAAGAACGCATGCTTATTTTAGGCTTGGATACCAGCACGGAGCGGTTTTCACGCGTAAAATAGATGTGGACATCTTACCGCAGATCTTGAGAGGTGCCTCAAGTTCTAAAAGAATCGGTTGACTCAGGAAGATTTCCCTAGATTTCAGGCACAGTCCGCGAATCTCATTTTCCTGCAGTTGAACATTCTTGCCAGGTTTAGCTCCCCTTACTGTAAACATAAAATATGCCCCAAATTTAATACGATACCCTAGCTGTATGGAATGGAATCATAAGAAGTTCGAAATATGTAGCAAGTATTTCACGTTTGAATGTCGCAACAACAGCTAGTCGAATTTCCAAGGCTCCAAAATTGTTGATAAACATGCTTAGTCGTAGGCGCGCCACAATTTCAAGGCAGGTTAACAGCATTTTGGACAAAACAAATGACTTGTACCTTCCAGGAGACGTTGAATTATGCTGTCTATGTTGAGTTTGTCGACATCGGCCATCGTGGTGTTGTCTGTGAACGTATCAAAGAAGTCGAATATAGGTCTCAGCACTAACTGGTAGCTCTGCTAGCATTAGCGCCTAACGCTAGGGTTTCGATGTTTTCCGGTGGGGGACAAACGTTCGTTTAAGCCTGTTTCGATGCAGACTCTCGAGCAACTAAACACATTACCGATATACGGAAGCTGAAAAACACCCTCATCTAAATATTAGATTATACTTAGCAATGTGGAATTGACGGGGACGGCCATTCGATGACACAAAGATGCCTTCGCCGTTTTTTTCACCACCGCACCTAATGGAAATTCGCACACAGCGGTTTTTGGAAGAGCCCCTCTGCTACCACCTACTGGAACGGAGGCCATAAAACGGAAACAATTATGCAATAATATAATACTCGTCACGTATGAATGACCCAAATTTAGAATTACACAAACGACTGTTTAATATGCGTGTGATCCTTATGAAAATGAAGCGGTTCAACTGGATGCCTCTTCATTTGCGATCAACACTTGACCAATTATGTTCATTGTGCCAATTGCAGACAAGAAATGCAGGTCGCATTTTATTGGAGGTGAATGCAGCTCTGTAGAGGGGCACAAACCAGTGCAAACTGTCTGCCTCTTCCAAGCCCAGGTAAATGTACAGGGTTCACTCAGGTGCACGTGCTTTCATCTTAATAGAAGGCTCTATTATTTTTCTGTGTGGTTTTATTGGTAGTAAGTAGTAATCAGTTCAGCTTTGAAGACACATTAGAGTTGCAAAATACACCTCTTCTTTTCATTTCGGCTTCAGGGGTCGCAGCGAATCAGTGTCCTTCATATTCAGAGGTTTGAGTCGCATGTTTGTTTTGGCCAAGCTTTTACGTCAGATGCCCTTTCTGACACAATTGTGTTAACCCTCTGCATTTATCCGGGCTTGGTACCGGCACAACAAGACACTGGCTTGTGTCCCCTTGTGGCCACAAAACAATCAACTCTCTGAACTTAATAAAGATTTAGATGCTCAGTAAAAGGGTCATCGGCACAGCAGCATTCAAATAAAGTAAAACTATACTCACCATTTGATGGCAACGCACCACTATATGTATATACTGTCATTTACTTTTAGGACACTTTTTTTATAGAATGTAATTTCCTTCTGGACAATAGACAAACAGTGGACCAGTGGTGGTCCGTTAGGGCCTGCAAGGCCTTCTCTGCTGGCCTAAAAATATCTGAATCACGAGTTCAAGTCCCACTCCTGCCTCCCCGTGTGGAGTTTGCATGTTCTCCCTGGGCCTGCGTGGGTTTCCTCCGTGTCCTCCTGTCTCCTCCCACGTTCCATAAACATGCATGGTAAAAACATGGTAATAGTGTGGTATGGTAATAGTGTGGTATGCGCGTCTGTATTGAAGATACACTCTTTCAAAGCCTTTCAATGATAAAGCAAACTGAGTGTGGGAGTGGGAAAAAGTTCCCATTAATTTGATGACATTTTAATATGAGGGGGTCGCCTGGTGATCCAATGGTTAGCCCATCGACCTCAGAGACCGAGGGTTCAATTCCAGGTCCGGCCTCCTGCTTGCATGTTCTCCCTGGGCCCGCATGGGTTTTCTCCGGGTCATCCGGTTTCATCCCACATTCCAAATACATGCATGCTAGGCTGATTGAACACTCTAAATTGACCCAGGGTGTGTGAGTGTGGATGTTTGTTTTTCGTGGGGGGCGCTGGAGCCTATCTCAGCCGTCTTCGGGCATCAGGCAGGGGACACCCTGTAATGGATGTCAGCCAATCACAGGACACAAAGAGACAAATAACTGGTCACACTCACACCTCGTGACAATTTTGAGTGTTCAATCAGCCTGCAATGCATGTGTTTGGAATGTGGGAGGAAACCGAAGGACCCGGAGAAAACCCACGCAGACCCAGGGAAAACATGCAAACTCCACACAGGGAGACCGGACTGCACTGTGAAGCCGGCGTGCTAACCAGTCAACTACCGGGCCACCCTTTCAAAAGAACATTTAACATAAAATGACAAAATAATATAACACAGCATATAAAACACAGACAGTCAAAATCAAGTCAAAGTCAAAGTCAGCTTTATTGTCAAATATGCTAATATGGATGACATACAGCACAGATGGAATTAATGTCCTCTCGGACCTAGCGTGAAAGGCACTAATAATGTGGCTAAAAAAAACATACAATGGACAACAGACAATACATGTAATTTCTGTAAATGTAAAATGTAAAGTGAGGTCGTGTCGTATGTAAAGTGAGGTAGTGACGTATGTAAAGTGAGCTAGTGACGTATGTAAAGTGAGGTAGTGACGTATATAAAGTGATGTACAGTGAGACCTCAACTTACGAACTTAATTGGTTCCCAGACAGAGTGTGTAAGGCGAAAAGTGTGTATCTAAAAAAATTCCCATAGGAAACCATTAAAATGGGAATAATCCGTTCCTGGGTTTCCATAAAATATACTTTTCAACTAAATAAGCCTTAAAACTACACACAGCATACCTTATTCTATGTATAATAAATAAGCTATTGTATTGTAATGAAAGAAATACACTGCATTGTATCATAAAGTCACTTTATTTACATTTGTGATGGTCATTTATGGCTTGATGGAATGGCGTTGGAGGTCGAAGGTCAAAGGGAATTGCTGTTTGGAAAGAGAGGCGCATTAGATGACGACTGTAATTAAAGAAATAAGCTGTGCTGTAAAATAGGACTGTTGGTAACTTAACCTCTAGCGCTGTTCGGTCGTGTGCTTCCGCCGAAGATCACTCCACCAGCCGTGGTGGGTGTGTATTATGAAAATAGTGCTTATTATAAGGTTTAATTTTCATAAATTTGATGTTTGTAAGACAAAAAGTTTGTAAATTGAGGTGTTTGTAAGTTGAGATCTCACTGTAATGTAGTAATGCAAAAACAAACAACAAGAAAGGGTTGAAGTGGTTGAAGTGAGGTCTTGCAGAAAAAAATGAGAAAGAACAAAAAATAGAGTTCAGGATGAAAGTACAGCGTGTAGCATGTCCTCAGAGTTCGGTGAGTGTGGCAGTGGGAAGGGGCAGGATAGGCAGGGCTCGGAGGGAGTTGAATCTCCGGACTGCCTGATGGCAGAAACGGTCCTTGAGCATGCTGGTCTTGGCTCGGAGACTCCGCAGTCTCCTACCCGATGGCAGCAGGCTGAAGATGCTGTGGTAGGGGTGGGATCGCCAGCGATCCTGATGGCTCTGCGGGTGAGGTGGGTGTTGTAAATGTCCTGAAGGGGGGGATGGAGAGAGACACCGATGATCTTCTCAGCTGTCCTCACGATGCGCTGCAGAGTCTTACGGCAGGACACAGTGCAGGAGCTGTACCACACGGTGATACAGCTGGTCAGGATGCTCTCAATGGTACCGCGGCAGAAGGAGGGCGTGATGGGGGTCGGGGCTCCAACTCTTTTGAGCTTGCGGAGGAAGTACAGGCGTTGGTGGGATTTCTTGGCCAGCGATGACGTGTTGTAGCTCCAGGACAGGTCTTCAGATATGTGCACTCCCAGGAACTTGGTGCTGCTCACTCTCTCCACTGCAGCACCGTCAATGGTTAGTGGAGCATTCTGGGGGCGCACTCTCCTGAAGTGCACAACAATGCCCTTCGTCTTCTCCACATTCAGACGGAGATTGTTGTCCTTGCACCACGTGGCAAGGCGGCTGACCTCGTCCCTGTAGGCTGTCTCCTCATCGTTGTTGATGAGGCCCACCACTGTTGTGTCATCCGCAAACTTTATGAAGAGGGTGGAACTGGGTGATGATGGTGAGCAGTCATGTGTGAGCAGAGTAAAGAGGAGGGGGCTCAGCACACACCCCTGGGGCTGTTGTTTCCAACTTTGACTGCCTGTGGTGTCCCCGCCAGGAAGTCCAGCAGCCAGTTGCACAGGGAGGTGCTGATCCCCAGTTTGCTCAGTTTGTCGGTGAGCTGATGGGGGATGATGGTGTTGAATGCTGAGCTGATGTAAGAGTCTCTGGTCTCCAGGTGGGTGAGCGCTGTGTCGAGAGCAGTGGAGATGGCATCATCGGTCGAGCGGTTGGGCCGATATGCAAACGGGAAAGGGTCATGGTTGGGGGGGAGGGCAGCCTTGATGTGGTTCATAACTAGCCGCTCGAAGCACTTCATGAGGATGAGAGTGAGTGCGACTGGGCGGTGTTCGTTGTGGCAGGTGGGGGACGACTTCTTTGGAACCGGGATGATGGTGGTGGCTTTGGGGCACGTGGGCACAACAGCCTGGCTCAGAGAGGTGTTGAAGATGTCCGTGAAGACATCTGTGAGCTCATCCGCGCAGTCTCTCAGGACACGGCCAGGAATGCCGTCAGTCATTCAATCTTAACCACTTTTCCTGGATACAAAGAGGAGTGAATCAAATTGTCCTTTTCACCGGGGGGATCAAAGACGTTATAGTGAAATGTGCACGTCTTCTACAAGCTAAATGTTGAAAGCAAACACAACGCCGTAGCATCCTTTAACGAAATAAGATTGTTTCAAATCTCCTGTCCCACGTAAATCCGCTGAAATTCCAAGGTGCAACAGTTCCATATATGCATCGGCGCTCTGCGCTGACGCTCCTTTCTTTTCATCGTCGGCTCTTAAAATTATGCATCCATGAAGCTGCAGACTACCCAACAGCACCAGTACATGTGCAAAACACAAGCGTACCATGTGTGTCCAGCAACAACAGTAAATGGCGCTGACATTCTTCCCAATCACAATTTTTGCTCCTACATGCATACTGCTGAGAAGGCCCAACAACCAAGCACAGATTACTATCAATGGCCAAAATTGCTGAAAACAATCCACACCAGTCCATACTGCATAACAACATCACTATGTGACAAAAAATAATGTAAGGCTGTTGAGGATCACTTGCTGACGGCTGCCCACCCGGGCACCATCTTGGAAAAAATAAAATAAAATATTTTCTCCTGTGGGAGGCCAGGTTTCCAGGGGTTAGCGATTTGACCTCACAGTGCAGCAGTACTTGTTCCTATTCGAGCCTTGAACATCCTTTGTGGAGTTTGCATGTTAGATTAGATTAGATAACGTTTATTGGTCTCACAGTGGAAAAATTCACAATTCACAGCATCAACGTTATGACAGGAAGAGGAAAGGAAAAAGTAGAAGAACAAAAGTCGAAGAAAGAAGTAGAAGAAGCGGTTTCCTCCTACATTCCAAGAACATGCATAGTGGGCTGTTTGAACACTCCGAATTGGTTTGTATTGACACGTGCTGACAGCAGTCAACTTTTCGAGGACAGTACAATCCTTGAAAGCTCACACATCAGCACTCAAACGTCTGCCAGTTTCGTGTTTGGAGACATTTGCGAATCAAGTTAGCTATAGTGTCCACTAGAGAGCGCCAGCTAAAAGTATTCAACGCCACCCGGAAAAGGGAGATATTAAAAACTACTACACGGCTCCCTCATTTCTTTCAGAAATTGAATATATGTATTTTTATGTATTTTTTATTCTGTATTTTAATAACTTGCCGCATAAAATAATTTTCACATAAAGGTATAGGTAGACATCTAAATCTATGTCTTTCTTCTTTTCCTTTCGGCTTTTTCTTTCAGGGGTCACCACAGCGAATCAGTGTCCAGACATCTAAATCTATAAGAGGTAGAGAATTGTGTTTTTTTTTCTTCAACATGTCATTAAGTACTGAGTGGGGCATAAAGCGCTGCTTAAAATAATATGCTTGAATGAAAAAAACAGTACTAGTTGATGACAATTACTTATCCATAATAACAGAAACGGAAAAGTATCTGCAAGTATGAATTGGACTCTCATGTCACTAAGCATCGGGTTTTTTATGTAATGCACAAAAAAATAATGTAAACGCAAATTAATTCAGTCAGTTATTAAAACTACACAACGGGACTGAGCACCTGTGTGTTTTTGGCAACTGGTTCAGGGTGTCCTCTGCCGACTGCCCAAAGACAGCAGGAATAGGCTCCAGCACCCTACGTGACCCTTGTGATGATAAATCGTAAAGGAAAATGAATGAAGGGGTGCATGGGTCCCAGCACACAACAGAAAACTTGGACATTTTTGCAGATTATAGTGGAGTAATACAAGAATACATTTCTGCTTGCTCAACATTTTATCAATTGTGCCAAACGTGGTGCAGTGTCTTCTAAAAACAGATGATGTTTAACTTGAAGCTGCTCTAAATTTGCTCAGTCTTCCACTTCCAGAACACAATGTTCCCTGTGAGGAGTACATAAATGTCAACAGCAGCCACTTTGCTGAAGAGGGGGGGTTTTGGTGAATCTTCAGCAGAGATAGTGAAAGGAGTCAAAGGAGACTGTACAGCATGTCTTTAAAATGTATGTTCTTGTTTGATTGTGACACGGCCTCTTCACACTTTTGAAATACTCGTGTTTAGCAGAACATTTATATACAGTACGTAGGATATCATGTAATCTCAATCAACAAATGACATTAATGCTTCATTCTGATTGACAGATGCTTTCAAGTGAACATATGAAAATACCCTACAGCGAGCATCCATGCATAGTTCGTAATCTTCTTCATCGTATTGCTGACCGTCATTTACATATACTGAATATATGTGAAGCATATTTTGATATAGTCATTTGTTTTAAATCTTGCAGTCTAGCAAGTCCCAGAGTCAGAAATGAATAGCAAATAATCATCCCCCCTTCACTTTTGCCCAGGGTGTTTTTTGTCGTTGAATATGTGATCTCATGTCCCTTGAGGTAATAACATTTGACTCACAAGGAAATTATTTTCAAACGGATTAAAAGGCACAAGTGGGGGGGGGGGGGGGGGTTAACCGTGAACCGTATTCAGAACATGGGTATGAAGTGTAAATCAATACAACTAACTTTCTGTGAAGTTTTCATAAAAGTAATGGCACCAAACCTTACGAGCCATTCACTCATTAATGAATGCCGTTAACCCTGTGGTATCAGCAGGGGGAGCACCCGTTTAGTGCAGTGTATGTCTCGAGCTTAATTTTATTTAAAGGGGTGTCCACACGACAACTTTTACTCAGCTGTTGTAACTCTGGAGCTGCCCCAAGAGAACAACCTTGTAATGCAATTTGACAAAATGTCAGCTGTCCGGCTATTCTCATAATGTTAAATCTAATTTGACTATGCAATAAGGCTTTTTGTGCCTGGTTGTCAACTGACCTGCAAACACCGCTTTCTAGAATTGTCTCCATTAATATTAATACACACAAGGAGTGGTCAATACAGACGAATTGCATTTCATCACATACACTCACACGCGAGATTTTGGAAATCGTCGTGTATGTGTCTGTTTGTGTGTTTGTTTTTTGTTTGCTTGTTTGTTTGTTTGCAATCCACAAATAAAATCATTCTCGAGGCTGGATTTTTCAAAAGTTTGGAATCAGAAGATTTGAAGGACCAAAACCCAATATTTGAGTGATATATGCTTCAAGATTGAATGTAAGGTGGAAGTATCACATTTTGTGATTCTGTAAAATGTAAATACATTGATTATCATAGTAATAGTTTCCAGGCTTTTCCTTAAAACAAAGCGTTAGTAACTTATTTTATTGGCTACTCCCTGACAGAAAGTGAGTTTCTTGCAAAATTCCCTGAACTGCACTGATGTACTCATCACCTCCTTCTCTTTTTTTCCCAGACACATTCGATTAAATACGAGCTTTACGTCAGTATTGATCACTTTGTCAAAGCAAAATCAAATCCAGTTGATGTTGTGAATGGAGTTTCGGACTCACCAGCTGGCGTTTAAGTGGTGCTGAGAAAATCTACTTTTTTTCTTCTTTCGTACTTCCAAAAATTAGAATCAGACTCGATGACAAACATATCAGCGGAGCGGTGTTGTGTATTTTTGTCAAAGTGGCACCCGTGCCCATAAAGGAGGTTTAACTGGGGGGAATCCAGCCCACATATTTATTGCAGCCACTGAAAAAAATCTCCTCAATATCCCCAAGATGGCCGCCGATGTAGGATCGATGTTTCAATATTGGAAGAAATTTGATCTACGGCGGCTTCAGGTTAGTGCTATTCTCATTCTCGGTTTCTTTTTTACAGCGGCAAGTGTTTTGTTGTGCTTGGAAGTGTCGGGGGGTCTTTTTAGGTGACTGCAAGAGTGAAAGCGGCGTGCATTGCATCGCTACTTATTAGAAATTGATCCGTGTTCTGCCTTTGTTCGGTTCAATCATTGATCAGCGTGGAGCGACCGGGGAGCAGCACAGCCTCCGCCAGACACGCCGATCTGGGATCAGCACCGCGGACAGCACTGTTATCTTTTTTGTCTTTCTTTTTTTTCGGATAAAATCTCGACTGTGAGCAGCTCGCACCGCTGTGCTCACATGTACGGAAACTTTTAATGTGCCGTCGACTCGCTCTTCTTGCATGGTAACTTTTCACACAGCTTCGCGTTTTGTACGGTTTGTGTCGACAGACGTCACGCCGTCTTTGGCTGCACCTTTGATTTAAATCTCAAATTAGTGTTATGTTAGATGCTTATAGCCCCTCTAGATGACACGTTTATTTTCAAGTTTTTTTTTTTAAACGGAGGTATTTGGCAGTGTTTTTACATTTTACGGAAGCACGTTGGCGATAACGCGCGGACCGGACGTCGAGGTTGCTAAACAAGCAAATACAAACAGTTTTTTCTTGGGGACGAACACGTCGTCTTTGAGGATTCCAAACGATCATCTGGTCGACCAATGTAGCACCGAAATGTGTCTTAACGACTGGCGTGGCGAATGTGGCAGGTGAGCACTTTGGTTTATTGCACGCGTCGTTCTTTATACCGTCACTACACCGTTAACCTGAAAGTTGAATCGGTGAACCGCAGCGTATGGCGGTTTAGCTATTTATTTATTGTTGTTTATTTTTGAGAAAGCAATGTTGGTTGAAATCATCTGTGGTTTCCGCTCCCCTCCCTGCCGACCTATCTCCCACTGAAGCCGCATCGAGCTACTCGAGCGGGGGGCGGCGGAGGCTGTGTAATCGTATTCCCCGCTAATGTTTGTAAATCAGCCTCGGCCGGCGCAAGGGCACCGTCTCTGCTGCCTGACTGATGTCGTGCATCATGACAAATGACAGGAGCATGGCAGCCCGCCCCCTCGCCAAAGCCTACCGAGCAATCACATCTGGTGTGTGTTTGTGTGTTAGTGTCGAGTGTTGTTACAGCTCCTGGCCGCTGGATCGCCCTGTCATCCGGTTGTAGCAGCCTCTCTCAGAACAGGACTGTGAAATATTTAAGAACATTCACGAGTTTTGTCGCCAAATTGCAACAAGTAGACTCGTAGGGACGTTTCAAAGTGCTTCCTTAGCCTCGAACCTATTATAACGGTCTGCAGAAAGGTACAACCTTCATCTTATTCACACAAAACATGCACGATTCAATGCAGGAGTTACACCAGTTGGCCAAAATGTAATCATTTGCACCTGTTCACATTCGATGAGCTGTGTACAGTACAACATTGTATCAAAAATAATCAACCTCGCCATATTCCCAATTTTGGATTGTTCATTCCTGACTCCCCTTTTGCAGGAATTACAACTAATCATATTGACAGATGTGTTTCATGTTTTTCCATACACCTCAACAATGTTGTGTACCTAATGTTGTGCATATGAAAAATAAGTCCGATAGCATATTACTCGGTTGTCTCCCCGTGCTCTGTGAGTGATGAATGCATTTAAGGTGCGACTTATTAGAGTAGTTTGTTGCAGCGGAAGAGGACTATGTTGCATGGTACTGTGAAGAGGTTCCATCTATTTTGATACAGAACAATGTTAAACCACTGTTAAGTATAGCAGCAACGATAAGCATATTTTTAAAATTTATATTTCCGAGAGCGTAAAAAAAATCACTCAAATCTGCAAACCATGACTGCCTTTCGAATGCATTTATTTGCTGTCTCTCTTCACGTAGTGTAAATCGAATGTCTGCTGATGTCATAGCTTCATAGAGTATGTCTTTGTAAAATTCAGAACAAAGTAACCCCTGTAAAACTACTTGAATTCAGATTTGCATATGAAATTGCTGTTTCCAAGTAATTATTAAAATAGCCGATCCAAGACTATTTAGTAACACCAACATTTGCATCTTTTTAAGTGGTGAAATGACACTAAATCGTGGATTTTCATATTTCACTGTTGGTTGTACTTCCTATTTTGTTTGTCATGTTTTGATTCAGAAGCGTTTACAAAGTTATTGTCCGTGGTTTGTATTAATAGTATGATTAATAATTTTAGGAGGCGCAGTTCGGTAAAAACATCCAGAGTGTCCTTGGTATTGAAAATAACGGTTGCCCTAGTCAAAATGAGGTTTGGAAGGTTTGTTAAAGTCACATTCATGGCTGCGCGGTAGTCCTGCTCTGAACTGTGAGCAATGTGACAACTTCATACTCACAAATGTGTTTGTAAACAAAATGCATTTTTCAGATTTTTTTCAAAGCCGTTTGAAAATAACTCAAGTGCTCTATGATTTTAACATATTGTTTTATTGCTCCTGAATATTAGTCAAACATTATTTTTTTCCACCACATGCCAGAAGCTTAAAGTGACACCCTTAGCAGTTAATTGGACTTTCTTAGAATGCATTATCATTACAGCAGTTGCACGACCCAAAATGCCAGTCTTGCATTTCGTTTGTGACAGTAGGGGCTATTTATATCAACATTTTCTTTATCATTACACACTCTTATAACTATATAAAGTGTTGGCTCAGTAGAGTTGTGCTTCTTAGTTGTCTAGGATGAATAATTCACCTGCAGGCTGATGAAAAGAGGGCACGGAGAGTGTGAAGCACTGAGGTGGGGTGACCTTGGTTCCTGCTGGCTCCAGGTCACCCGGCCGTTGCCGTGGTAATCATTCACACCGGCCAGATGGCATTTCTGTGGGCGGGCATGAAAAGGACGGGTCAGGGTCTCATCTGCCAGGCCGAGTGAAGAACCCCGGGCCAGTGCGGTACCATGGGAGTGGGTCAATTCTATCGATGATAATATGTGGTTGATTTGATTTTTGATTACTCGTTGGGTGTGTTTCCTTTCATGAATAGTAGATGCGTTTTTCTTCCGTTTGAGATAGTAAAAGAATTGTCAATGTTTCCAAAAAACGCATTGTGCCAGTTAGACTTGTAAAAGCGTGTGCTCGATGTATGTCCTTGTGGTTCTCCAAATCCTGCCGTCTTGTTCCGTGTAATGTTGCAATGGTGTGCTCAGTTGGAGAAATAATGCCCCAATGATTTGTTACCATCCCTTGACCCTGTTTCCACACTTCTCTTACATGAATTTAAGAGGTGGTAGGTGTTTTAGATCACAGACAGGAGACAAAGTACATTCAGCGTGACTCAGTTGCTCTGGTGTCAGCTCTAATCCACACACATAGACAGCAGTATTGCCAAACAGTGAAATTGCTTTGCTTCATGTGAGCTAGGAGGCCTCGGTTGCCAGCCCGCGGTGTGTGCCATTTGCCAGCAGATTCCACACTCACTCACTCACTCACTCACTCACTCACTCACTCACTCACTCACTCACTCACTCACTCACTCACTCACTCACTCACTCACTCACTCACTCACTCACTCACTCACTCACTCACTCACTCACTCACTCACGCACGCACGCAGACACACACTAACCTCCCAATCTCAAATTGGCTGTGAAAATCGCTGTCTGTCTCTCATTCATTCATGCTTTAAATATTTGTTTGCTGAAAATGTTAATGTCACATGTCTCAGTGTAATCTCATTGTAGTGGGGAGTGAATCTGTCTGAGCTCCTCTAGTCTTGTATTATTTATCCGAATGACTGTCGCTTCATTCCAATGCTCAGATGGCTCAAAAAAGCTTCAAAGTTGCCCTTCTGTGGGCACTGTACTCTGTGTTCATTATTCCATGTTTCACAACTCCTCTCATGTTGGCAGCTCTTTCAAACATGTTGTAGATTAAGTGCTGTGTTCAAATGTAAAAGCACTGTCTTGAGTGCTCATATAAACGTATGCCCCACTATCACGACTTAGTTGACTCACAGGGAGGGCCACGTCTGCCACAAATCTGGCATCCTCTGGGCTGCTCCCCTTTTCCTTTGACAGTAACAACAAAGACAAAATGAGGAAGTGGAATTTTACACAACCATCTGTGTCAAATTGAGATGTGAAATCCACGAGCAATAACTCCAGTATATATATATATATATATATATATATATATATATATATATATATATATATATATATATATATATATATATATATATATATATATATATATATAATACAGAACATTGCAGCGTGAGAGGAGTCAAACAGACTTTTGCGTTAAGCTGTTTAACCTCACTGTGTAGCATTAGTGGTAGAGACTTCAAAGCACACGCTTGAGCATTGGAAAACGAACGACAAATGGATTTAGAGAGGGCTACGTTCAGCATTCACACTTGAAGACTGGGCCTGTCATTAATGTCAGCTTAATCACTTTGACCTTCCTTCAAGTAGATTTCCATACCTATCCATTTTTTGCCGTGCTTGTGCTCCTGTCATCAGTGTTCTATGTGCGAGGTTTTGATAAGCTCTCCTGTGATGACATTGTTTCTAAAGTGCTACATGGCGCATTTCTAAAAAGTCATGCATTATGCTAGATTTTTTAATGCGCAAGTTTAGCAAAGAAGGTAAAACACAGCCATGTTTTTGTCCTGTACAGTAATCCCCCATATTTCGCTTTTAATTGGTTCCAGAACACTGCGTAACAACCGCGAAATAGCAACCACCAAATATCAATCAACTACACCATGAAGAAAAACAAATGAAATGATAGTTTTCAGGGTTCTTTTCATTTATTTTATTCAATTATTTATTTATTTGGGTGAGTGACGGAGGCAGGGTTGGAAGACAGGGTCTTTTGTATATTTTTTCACATAACATCACCTCCAAAAGATCGAATAAATTCCCCTAACTTAAAGCAAAACTGTAAAACAGAATATATTCACATCTATTTTATTGTATGGTCGTTTACAATAAAACTGGATGCTGTGATCGACACATTCACTACTCGGTTGTCAAAGTTTTATTAAGTCAACATTGTATTTTAAAGGACAACCGACATCACTTTTTTGTTTCCTAACTGACATCAGAAAAACGTTTTATAGCATCTAAAATACCCAAAACACGCAGTATGATATTTTTAGTCAAATGCAAAACACCAATAAAAATGACTTAAAGTGTCCAAAATCTGCAAAAAAATGAACCCGGAAGTGGCCAGTTTCAGAAGGTTCCGCCCCCTTGTTCGTGGTGTCACCCCAAGACGTCTTGCCTTGCTGGAGAAGCAAAACAATGGCTTCAGATTCGGAGAATATGCTTTCTTGTTACTCATCCAGTTATGAATATGATTCAAATAGTTCTGAATAGGAAGGCATACATGTTTGCAATCGATTAAATAATTTATTCCGTGCCATTTTGAGGCAATGGGGGGAAATGTAGCACCAAAAAAAGAGGCAGAAAATGGCGACAAAGCTCCATGTAAGGAATTAATCAGCCCGTTTCCACCGGATGATTAATTCCTTACATGGAGCTTTGTCGCCCTCTTCTGCCTCTCTTTGGTACAACACGAAGTTTTCAGACCAAACAAGTACAGCAAAATGCATTGACGTGATGGAAGGACTGCTACAATGTGTCCTTTTTTGGTCAGGGGCGTACCTTCAGTGACGTAACGTGATGACTCGTCACCAACTCAAAAACAAGACTTCCGGAATATTCAGCGCGAGTCTTAAAACGTAAAATATAGCTATTTGCATACCATGACTGCTATTTTTTTCTTATGTCTCAAAGCAGTAGCTCTTTTTTTTCACGGCTACAGCGCACCTTTGGTGGATGACGGTGCTTCACAGAGATGCCTAATTTTTTATAGCAGTCTTCTGCTGCCCCGAGGCTGAAGCAATTGCTCTGCAGGAGTAAATAACCAGCTTTAACAAAACTTAGGGGACACATTAGTCTGCGGGAGGACAGCTTCGTAGTGGTAGGGCAACCTCCACTTTCGTCACACACAGGCTGTAAGAAGCATCAGCAGAGAGGTAATGGCTCATCGACATGAGTATAAAGCTGTGGCCTCTCTCTCTCCCTGTTGACAGCCACCCCCCTGCCCACCGAGTTCATATCGAGCTGTGTTTCTCCAACGCGGCCTTGGCTTTATTTGTTTTTACCAGCTGACGCCACTGCACACATATTGAGCACCAGTCTTTTCTTGTTCATATCACAAGCTTTCCACCAAAAGCGTACAACCTCCTCTTCACCCACATTGTGTCACTGCATCATGACCTCCCATGTCTCGTCTGACTGCAGCTGGGTTACATTTTGTTTTCATTTTGGCCATTTCAGTCTTCATGACTAAAAATGGGGGTCCTGTGTGTGTGTGTGTGTGTGTGTGCATGTGAGTGCATGTGTGTGTGTCTGAGCCCGTACGTGAGCCTGCGTGTGCTCTGATGTTGCCCGTCATGTAACCCATGATAACATAGTGTGATGGGTACTCCTAGGCCCAGTGCACTCATGAGATCAATGCTTCTCGAACCCTCTCCACATTGTCTTTGGGGACCTCGGTTGCTCTCATTATGTGTTGGAGCTTGCAGCGTGCTTGCCATATAGGGAGGTAGACCGGTGGATGCCAGCCAATTTTGCAAGATGTATAGTGGTCTTTTGAGTGGAATCCACTTAATATTGTTACAAAACAGCATTTCTCCAGTCTATTACAGAAAGTGTGCTGTGGCGAAAAGCTGATGGATGGGTCTAATTTTGTCATTTCTTTTTTCCCCCCACCACCGCCACACAGCTAATTACTCTTTTATTCATCCCCAACAATGTGACGGCATAGAATAAATCTGAGTCATGCACTTGTGCTGCTCCACCAGAAAGGTGTAGACTGGGGCCCTAAAGCGAGCCAGTGGCTTCAAGAGGTATAGTTTATCATTTTTAATGGAGAGGAAGTAAAGACGTGAAGCGTTGTGATTTATGTCGACTCATTCGATGGAGAAAAGAGCAAGTCCACACTATCTCCCTTGTCCTTACAGTCTGTTCTAAGGTACTCCCACACGAATCCACATTCTTGGGTCATCCTCACCAAAGCACACCTTTTTTGGTTTGCTTTGTTTTCTTTGAAATGGAAGATCAAAACCTAGCAAAAATACAACCCAAATACATTACACAGCACTTGTAAGTAATTATCTTGGTAAACACTCCGATACGAATAAATGGTTTGCAAAGTACTATAAAGCATACTTTCCCTGTCTTTTAAGCTGAATGTGTTGTTTCGCGAATGTCCCAATATCATGTCTCCATTGTCACCTGTTCATTTAGTTTGGTAGTGGAGGGCAATGGAGTGTTGACGAAGGTTTGAAACAGTTAGGTTTGCGTGTGTGTAATATAGACCTCGAGGCTATTCTTTAGTTCCGCTCAGTCTCATGAGCGCTTTCTAGACCTTGTACGCTTAATTGCAGCAGAAGAGGTCACAATTTTTGTCTTCTGTGTGGTGATAGAAGCTCCCATCAACACCCATAAAAGTGCTGACAGACAAAGGATGACTTCTAAGACATTTTATATTTTTATAAAAAGGTGAAAAAGAACGGAGTCCAAGGAGCGCCCGGCCACCATTTTCCCATTTCCCTCGTTTGCTTTCGACTGCAATCCTGCTCCAGTGCCTTTTCCAGATGAATTTTATGATATTTTCTCCCTTCTCCCGCTCTCCCATTTCTTGCTCTCTCACTCCTCAGCAGTTTTCCCCAGACAGGTTCCACAGTGTTTTAGAGGGGATGGATTTAATTGCTCTGTGGGGATTGGTTGGCAGTGGCGGGCTCGGCTGTTTAATTAGTGTACCCTGCCGGGATTGGTTTAATGCTTCATGATCTTGAAATTGTCTGATTGTTCAGGGCTCTGGGGACTCTCCCTGCCTACATAGACAGCAGGTTTAGCTAAACATTGCTCCAGGCTTGCAGCAGTGTGCCTAAGGATGTGAAATTTGGGGTGGGGGTTTGGGGTTCAACTTAAAAGACAAACCACAGGCTACGCATCTGTACTGGAAAGTCTTGTGGATTCACTCGAATCGAACAGATCTCACCGGAATGTTTAGCCTTTCAGTATATAATTCAAACTTGATATTACATTGGGAAGTCATCTACGATTTCTGAACTTCCAATATCTGTATTATGCTACAGCATTTCTGTAGGATCGGCAGGAATTTTTGCTTTAACACATCAAAAGTAAATTGCTATTCACGTGGATTTCTGCTTCCACCAACTTTTTCGGAACATTTTGATTGGGTGGTCTGAACGGATAATTTGGCCTGGGCTGTCTATTTCAACATGGGCAGCACCATCTCATGAGATCTGTGAATTATGTGTGTGGTCACCTTGAGTTAGGGGAGCTGTAGAGATTACATTTGTGTAAAAGGTTTGGGGCGTGTCTGTGTCCCTTCAGTGGCCTTCCACAGGATGCCCTTGATGTTGTTCAATCATGGCAGTGTTTTTGACCTCAAGATTAAATGTACTTGGCATCAGATTGCGGATAAGAAAGAGTATGGCAGGCAGTTCAGTCCAGCACAGATAGTACTTATTGAAGGCTAAACTCATTCTGCTTCATCAAACTTATCGAGCCTTCGCTTTCAGAGAAGTCAACCTTGAAGTGCATAAATCTCCATTGGCTGCTAGTAAGAATATGGTCCTTCCTCTGCCTCTGTTTGTCCGCTTGGCCAATGATGAAGTCCTGGTAAAGAATTGGCAGATCTTTAAAGAATTTTTATATGTTACAAACTAAACACATAAAGATAGAAACTCCATAATTTTAACAAATTTGGTCATGATTTGTGTGTGTGATGCTTGTGATGCTGTTTGTGTGATGCTTGTGTGATGTAAACTCAAGAGAGCACCACACACATTATTTTTTTAAAACACAAATCTATGAAGAGGTAACGGGAGAAGATTTTGGGTTGTAAATATTGACAAAGTTGAATATTTCGGGTTCGCGACCCAACCTGTTCTGGAAATGCACATCAGGAAAAAAAGGATAATCTGACAGGACAGACATACAGTAAAATAGCTTGATGGTGACAGCCCAATTCTCTTATGCGTAATTTACATATTTATTCATGAAATATGAACTTGCTCCATGAGGAGTGACTCATTCAGGTAGATATCCGAGTTGTGCCTTGTGCCTCTGTTCCCGTGCTAAACCCTGGGGTTATTTTTTTTTCCTCTTCAGTGTTTCCTATGGTGTTTACATCATGAGAGACCTCGGGCGGATGCACATGATCAACAAGGCAATTGAACACATGGTAACTGAGCTGCTCCCAAATGAGTCCCACCCTGATTTCCATCCCCTCTCTTTCTGGGGGAAATGCCCTGATTACTGAGTGACTGTGCTGAAGTCGAGGGTCCTCTCCAGCTGCTTGGATTGTTGTGGTGCAATGATGATGAGAAATCAGAGTTGTGCTATACTGTATAATCAGTGTTGCTGCTATGAATGTTGCTCCAGTGGGTTAAAGCAGTTTATTCATATATAATAAAGGCTCTGTGAATATAAAGATGGAGCACTGGATATTTACGATTTCTTTTAGGGAGGATGGTTACGTCAATTGCA
Source organism: Hippocampus bargibanti (assembly GCF_051943395.1). Taxonomy (NCBI): domain Eukaryota; kingdom Metazoa; phylum Chordata; class Actinopteri; order Syngnathiformes; family Syngnathidae; genus Hippocampus; species Hippocampus bargibanti. Next base: position 26,093,342 of record NC_142737.1, read on the forward strand.
GATCATGGCAAAAGGTAATCGTTCTGGTTGTTGATAAAGCCTTCAAACATAATAACTCAGAGCTGGTTCTCATTCAGAAATTATATTGCTCTCCCCCACTGCCTCTCCGCCATGGTTGTGTGTCCAGCGTCCGTCTAGACGTGCAGCATCATTAACCTGCTGCGACCTCGACCACTGTTGAATTGGCTCTTGCATCCCCTGCAGTCTAGCCTCAGAAGCTTCTCTTGTCCGTAGGGAGCTGGGGCTCCTCTGGACCGTCCATTAGAGCCACTAGCCTCTATTGCAGGCTTTAATAGGCCAAGTGGCCGGAGCATCTCTCAGAGAGCTGAATAATTCACAACGTCTGGGCAGTGTCTAAGGAGATGCGAACTGGGGTGCAGGGCCTGCACTGAGGCGCAGGGGTTAATGACAGTTCTGTCAGTTGCTGCTCAACCCCCACCATGTCAGACAATACACCTAACCCCTCCCTACCCCCCCAAAAAACCCACACACAATCCTATTCAGTTGATTAGATTTTTCAAAATGGATCAATTTTTAATCAGCGGTGCATCTGACTATGGCCAATACGATCGAAGCTGGGAAGACAGTTGCTGGACAGCTGTCTTCATTTGCTGGAATGTTAGCTTTTTTTTTGATTGTTTTTCTCCACACTACACAACAACATAGGTAAAAAAACGGTGAGCCCAGACCACAGAATAACCTTTTTCCTATTCTGTAATTGTTACATTATTGCTTTTTAGCTTCATGTGACATCTCAACTACTTATTTGAAACATTACTCCAGGTATTTTCTGGTAGAATTTCACATCCCTCCAAAGATGTCACATTTTGCAAGGTGGTGATGGCGGGTGTGGATCCCAAAAAGCAGGCCGGAGGGAGCAGGAGGTTGTGTTTGACAAATTGTATTAAAATAAAGTCAACAGGAACAAAATCTAAAACGTTAAAATCATTTGAACAGAAAAATACGAAGTATCAAAATAAAACCAAGTGTAAAAGTCCGCCAAGGTTAAACAAACACATGCACAGCATACAATGCATACAATTGCATACAAAGCATAAAACAAACAATGACCGGACACCGGATGGTCGTGCCGGGAGTCCTTTTAAGTGTCACTAATTGTAACGACCAGCACCTGCGAGGCAGCAGGCACGGCTGACAGCGTTACCCGGTAGTCGCCAATCCGAACGTGGCAGTCCACCAAGGCTCGGGACGACCATCACCTGTGCAGGTGCAGGCGGGGCCGACAGCGCCACCCGTTGGTCGCCAACCAGATCATGACAAAAGATATATGGTTTATCTGTTTACATCTACATCTGATGTATAAGCAAGCTGCTAAGCCAGGGGTGTCAATCTATTTTTTGTTACGGGCCTGATTTTAGTTAGTTTAGTTTTTCCGTCGGAGAGCCATTCTGATTGAAACCACAAAAGACTTATTGTTTAAGTTTCTGTAACACAGAGTTTGGTAACAAGAAAATACTTACAAGCATCATGAATTTTTATATGCTTTGGTTGGCAACATACAATAATGTAGCAAGTCAGATTTGGCCCCTGGGCCCTGAGTTTGACACCTGTGCGCTAAATAAATGTACAGCACACCCGTTACATTTTCATACCGATATAAGAATACGCTTCTGCTGTGAAGTATAATGAGAACATTACATTAATGTCTAAAACCTTTTGACTATTGCATATCTAGTGAAAGTTAAGAAGGCATTTGTATACTACATTCTCACTTGGTATTTCATGAATACTTCCAAATATGTGAGGGACAACATCATACAGTGACTCAAATTTATAATGGCACACTCTCACATCTCGTTTTCTGTTTCTGTTTCCTTCTTAGCAATAAAACATTTTCGTAAACAAGGTCAAAAAATGCAACATGGTGTAAAATCAATACAGTGCTGTCCTGACAGAAGTAAATCATTTGTCAAAGTCAAAAGGACAGATCAGGAATATCACAAGACAAAAGACAAACATGTTGCATAAATAAATAAAAAATAAATACAACTCATGATACTTCAAAAAATATGTCCATGTCTCTAACAAGTCAAAAATCATCCAAAAATAATTTTAGGGAGATTGAACATGATGTATGCCTTCTGAGTATTTAGAGTGTCCAGTATCCAGAAAAGCGCCATATAAACTATCCATCCATCCATCCATTTTCTAATCCATTTATTGTCACAAGGGTCACGTGTGTATGAGAGAATCAGCTGTCTTTAGGCAGTTGTACTGTTCACCCTCAACTGTTTGCCGGTCAATCGCGAGGCACATATAGACAAACACCCATCCATGCTCACACACACACACACATATAGACAAGTCACCTACAAATCATGTTTTTGAAATGTGGGAGGAAACGCAAGCACGGTGGAGAGCATGGAAACTCCACACAGAAAGGCTGGGACTTGAAGTCGACACATACACCCCTGCACTCTAAGTATTGTTATTTTTACTATTACAGCTAATTTGGGTTTTGGTTGATCAAAATTCCAAATGCATTGCATATTCCAAGAAAAAAAGACATTAGAATATGAATGGAAACAAGTTGTGATTTTGAATAACCGAAACTGTGTGTAACCCGATCTTGATTTTCAAGTACAGTAAAGTCTCGTTATATCGATATCGGATATATCGATAGTCCCGGTTATATCGATACTATTTCTATGCACGCACAGAGAAAATTAGATGCAAACAGGGTCGGATATATCGATAGTCCCGGTTATATCGATATTTTTTCGGCCTCCCTTGAATATCGATATAACGAGACTTTACTGTATATTGAAATGGCATATGTCAGAAAATGATGAAAGGATGGTGGGTAGTAGTCAGCAGTGATGGGGGGGGGGGGGGGGTATATAATACAATACAATACAGCAGCTCATGTATTTCTTTTTTCTACTTTCATTCCTTTCATCACTTTGCTGCTGTGAAATGTAAATTTCTCCACTGTGAGACTAATAAAGGCAAATCCAATCCAATGCAATGCATTCTGATTTATATTGCACTTTCACAACAGCTTAAGCTGTAACAAAGCAACTAACAAAATACAGTAAAGTCTCGTTATATCGATATTCAAGGGAGTCCGAAAAAATATCGATATAACCGGGACTATCGATATATCCGATCCTGCGCCGAACTGCATTAAACAAAAGCCGCCAAAAGAGGGCAGCCAAGCGCCATATAAGAAACGGAGCTGGCCATTAGCTCCCCTTTTTTTTTGGGTAAGAGATGTTCCCCCAATGTTGCCTCAAAATGGCACATATAATTCTTTAATGATTGTAAACATGTATGCTTTAATCTCCAGAACTACAGTGTATTTGAAACATATTCATAACTGGATGTGTAACAAGAAAGCATATTATCCGAATCTGAAGCCATTGTTTGGATTCACAAGCAATGCAAGACGTCTTGGCGTGAAGTCATTTTTATTTGCATTTGAATAAAAAGTGACATCGGCTGTCCTTTAATACACAGTATGGAATGTTAATAATTTTCAAAATCATCGCGCTTCAGCAGACAAAACAAGAAACATTGTTGCAAAAAACGATTGCATTCATATACAGTACAGTGGGCATGTACATAACACAACAGGGAAACTGCAACGCTTACATCTTACTGTATTATGTATACAATTTAAAAAAGTCATCAATCTTCTTCTGCTTCCCATTTTTACCTTTTAACACAAACACTTCAATCTCGTCTGCTACACACGAGCTAGCGTCTGAAAATGAAAATGGCTCTGCTACACGGGTGCTGGGCACGTAACCAAGTCACCTGACCAAGTCGACCAATGGCGCGACTGATGGCGTGACACGCAACCAAGACACGTGACCAAGTTGACCAATGGCGCGACCGATGGCGTGTCACGTGACAAAGTCACACGGCCAAGTCGACCAATAGCGCGACCGATGGCGGCTCATGTGACCAAGTCGACCAATGGCGCGACCGATGGCGGCTCACGTAACAAGACACGTGACCAAGTTGACCAATGGCGCGACGGATATATCGATATAAACAACAAAAATGGCCGGCGGGGGATGAAAAGGAGCACCGTAATAACCGGATTATCATAATAACCGGGTATCGTACTAAACGGTACTAATTATACATAAAAAGACTAGAAATGTGCAAGGGAAATGAAAATAGTATCGTAATAAGCGGTACTATCGATATAACCGATATCGATATAACGAGACTTTACTGTATGTAATTACAGTATTTTCTAGTCTATAAGGCACACCAGATTATTAGGGGCAAACATTTTTAAAACCTTTTCCATATATAAAGTGCACGGGATTATAAAGCGCACCTTCAATGAATGACATATTCTTAAACTTTTCCATATACAGTATATGATGCACCACATTATAAGGCACAACTTCAACGGATGACATATTTGAAAACATTTTCCATATCCTATAGAAGAAGAATTAATATAGAATTAGGAAAGGTATTGCTATATCGTTGACGAGAAAGGAATGGTTTGACAGCAGTTTTATATTTACTGATTTCTCCATAACAAATTGAATATTTTGAAAATGCAAGCTAATATAATTGCCCCTATCAAAAAGAGAGTTTTTGAATGGAAAATGGCAGATCTTTGCTGCTTTAGCTCTTTAAAAAAACATCAGCATTTGCTAGTTATTGCCATGTATTTGCGTGCAAAGAATGTGGTTTAATGGTTAAATACAAAGTTGAGGTTCTTTTTAATTGACTGAACTTATATTTCATGTCTGGAAAAATTAAGAGACAAGAACTTTTAACAGATGAAAATGAACCATAAAGAACCAATGCTATACCTGTGGACAGCCGGAGTCCCTTTCTCATGCTTTCTGTCTTTTTATTTGTAGCATCAAAACTTCCCAAATCAAAGAGATGACTCAGGCAGACAGTACTTTTCGATTCAAATAAGTGTTCTAATTGGCCAGGGCCATAGGGAGAAAGGTGGGATGATGTAGCAGTCGTAGATGTAGCAAATGATGAAGCTGATTATGCTGTGGCTCATGACTACACAATTGTTGATATTTTAATAACACCCATAAGCCAAACAAACTCCATAAACCCAACACATTTTTCTTCTCCTTTAATTTGTGGTGACTTCTAGTAGAAAGTGTGCACTACTCATCTGTTTGTCTATTTAATATGCAATGGTGGTCATTGGACATCAAGGAGTCATTTGGACTAGTGTAAATGAATTGGCTGCAAAGATTAGCTGGTGCAACCAAGAAAGTGACCCTCATTTTATCAGTACATTTGGCTAATACCCACTTCCAACCCTCTTCACCCCCACACCACGGGTCTTATTGTTGCTCACATCTTGTCGAGTGACTGTGAACAGCCCCCAAACAACAACTGCAGTAAATACACTGTAAGTGGGGTTGCTTAATGGGAGATTTTGCATGCTTAATTGCCAGTATGTATTGAAGGTCCATTAAAAGACATCAGTGTCTTGGAGTACAGCAAATGCTTTGAAGATATGTGAGATGGATTGATCTGATTGAACTTCTTAGAATTCCCCTCTAGATGAAGTAAATGGAAACACAGAGTGCATCTGCAGGTTTAAAAAACATATTAAAGAAAACAAATCAAAAGGACAGAAAATATTGTTTCTACTCTGATAATCCTAAAATTCGGCACAATTTTGCTTGTTTGATTGGTTGGTGCGAGCTTGACTCTGTTTGGCACCATATTTGCCCGAGGGGAAATAATAGTGTTATTTATGAGAACCTTTTTAACCCCAGCTTAATAGCAGCAGTCTGATGGTCAGTGTACAGAGGGACTATCTTGCAGAAGAGGAGGGCGGACCCGGCGTCAGCCATACTGACAAGCTCTTATTTACTGTCTCGATCTATGACTCATTTTATGTACCTAATCGTAAAGAACTTAGATTTATTGAAGGTAATGGGACAGTGGGCAATATCCCATGAGACTGGCAGAATCACTCCACCCTTCTCCAAACCATGGGTTCGTGTCACCTGGCTCCTGACATCTTGCAAGTGGAGGGAAGGCTTGGGGCCCAAATGAACAAGGCTATATTTCAGGCAGATATAGGCAACTGATTTCTTTGTCTCATGAAAACAAGGGCAATAAAAATTGCACTGGCCTAATGGATGGCTCTGCAAGGTTTAATAGGTGCTTATTGGTCAGGTGCTGTGACCCTCTGTGGGACCAAAAGAATACCACCAGCTCGACTGCTTTTCTGAGTTGATTTGTAGAGCCACTATTTAGTAGTGTGGATTAGCATAATATAGAGTGGCTTTGTGCAAAATATTGTCATATGTTGCTTGGGTTTATAGTATATTGTTGGGGGGAGACATTTACATCCTCAGTGAGCATTAAATATGCCCCGTCTCATTAATATCAACAGGAAGCCCAAAAACAAAAATATATTGTAGTACTCCCTTTATTCTGACAGCATTGCTTGCGATCACCCACCACTGAAAATTAGCATCAAACTTTCATTGTTGTGAAAACAGTTTAATCCAATCATGATCTGATGTCACAAAGTGCCACAATACATTTCTGCATACATAATTGTAGCCGACTTAGCCCCGTCACTTAAATTAACCTCTGCCGTAACAGCAGACAGGCTTCACTAATCTCACATTGTTAGCTTTCCGCAGTATGTAGCAAGTGCAAAACAGATCTGGCAGTTAGTGGCAAATTCAGGGGTTTAGAAGGACAATGGGACTTCCATGCCGTTTGAGCTAATATTGTCTAAATGTAATGATGCTGTGAATCTTGGAATTCGTCGGAGGCCGATGGGTGGCATTAGTGGATGGGTGTATAGGGGATTTCTTCTGAAGGGTTCAGCCATCCTACCTCTACTGATTATGTCACTTACTTTTTAAACTCCAAATTGCCAAACCCTTTAATCCATAAAGACCTTTAAATTTACTTTACGTGAACGCCCCCATATGCCCACGCCCTGGCTTATTGTTCAGTCTTCTGCTGTGGGCAATTAAAACGTTGAGAAGCTAATTTGATACCTTGGATGCCACTGCGTTACGCGTTGTACGGTCTGTCCTGAGGAGGAAACTGCCGAGTGACTGACCCCACACAACTCGCTCAGTAAGGCAGCATCTGCAGTTCCATCAAAGCACTTGACTCCAGTGTCACCCGCTGAACGCAGCTTTGTAACTTAAAACAAAACGTGATTGCTCTCTCTGTCAACTTGCTCTCATTGCGGCCGCTGTGGATGAGGTCTCCGCCCGGAAAAAAATAGCTCAAATTTCTCATGTGCTGTGCCATTTTGTCAGTTTGCCTGTTCCACTTATTCAGTGTTTTTTGACTTGCTGAGCTTGAGGGGATGTGAGTGCCATTTCGCACCCAGATCAGAGTTGTGTTGATTGAATTAGACAAAGTCGGGAGATAATTAAGAACCGCAAGGCGCTGCAAAACTGTCTGCTTGGTGAAAATAAGATGCTGCCACATCAATGAGCTAGCTGTCTCTGCTTGATGTCAGTGGTGGGTGATATCATTTGACACCCTTACCTCCTTTCCCTTTAATGTTTCTCCAAATATAATTAATCACACACTGTAAAACCATTGCTTCTGACACATTGCTGCGTTTCCACGGCTTTGTTTGTTTCAATCAGGATTCAAACTGACATCAGAAAAACGTTTTATAGCATCTAAAATACCCAAAACACCCATTACCCAAAACGCAGTATGATATTTTTTGTCAAATGCAAAACACCAATAAAAATGACTTAAAGTGTCCAAAATCTGCAAAAAATTGAGCTGCGAATTGGGCATTTTCAGAAAGTCCCGCCCCCAGTTCGTGACGTAACGCCAAGACGTCTTGCATTGCTTGTGAATCAAAACAATGGCTTCAGATTCGGAGAATATGCTTTCTTGTTACACATCCGGTTATGAATATGATTCAAATAGTTCTGAAGAGGAAAGCATACATGTTTGCAATCGATTAAAGAATTATATGTGCTATTTTGAGGCCACATTGGGGGAAAATCTCTCACCCAAAAAAAGAAGCACAAAATGGATGTCCTCTTCTGGCGGCTTTTGGGTGCAACACGGTTCTCAGACCAAACATGTACAGCAAAATACATTGACGTGATGGAAGGACTGCTACAATGTGTCTTTTCGGTCAGGGGGCGGTCCTTTCGTGACGTCACATACGGACTCGACACCAACTCAAAAACAAGACTTCCTGAATATTCAGAGCGAGTCTTAAAACGTAAAATATAGCTATATACGGTGGAATCTTATTAAAATACGCTCAGTAGAAGTCATTTGAAGCCATTTTACAAATTATGGACACAACTTGTCCGGAGACGTCGGCTGTCCTTTAAAGAGGTGTGTCTGAGATTCATGTTAAATAGAATAAAACCATGTGTGCGAGGAACCGTGTCTGTCTTCTAAATTATTCTAATAGAACAAATATATAATTCCTGCCTTAGTATAAAGCTTTCCTGGTTGTAAATAAACATGAACAATAAAAGCTGAGACATGATAATGTAACTTCAAGATACATATTTTAATTTTTAGCAGAAAATGTGGAATCCATTGCAGGTCACATGCATTTTGGGCATTCTGAAATTCTTCCTTTTTCCAATTTGGCCCATTTTATATCATCCTATTTTATGCATGCGGGCCATATAATGAGTCTCCTTTTCCAGTGCTGGATAGGTAACCTTGCTGTGAGGTTAATGTTGAGGATCGTATAGCTAAGGCCCTAAATTAGACCCTTCTTGTACACTGAAAGCTGTTTTAGCAAGAGTGTCTGCCTTTGTATGTGCAGGCCAGAATGTAAAACAGGGCTGTGAGTGTTCTGAGGGACCCCAATGGGGCCGGACTCAAGGCAAGGAGGGTGGAAGAGCAGAAGAACAATGTGTCAAAGGCTAATTTTCAAAGCCATTCACGACGCTCATCTCTCACTGTGAAGTGGCAAGCGTGGCAAGTGGCTTGCATGTTGTCATGGATACTAAAGCATGGGACCTGAGATGGGTAGCGGGGAACGAATGGTTGCCCTGTCTACAAGATTCCTGTCTTATCTGACCTGATAGATGGTATTGACTGTTCGTTTGTCATATTATAATTGTTCTCAGCAAACATACAATACCCGCTAGTATGAATGTGCTGCGAGGGTAATTGAGTAGAGGGGCGGGGGGTCGAGGGGTATGCAGTAATCCATTGCCTCTTACGCTTACAGAAACAACAGCTCTGTTGCACAAGCTTCAGCGGTCTGATTAGTTGTGAGTAAAGGAGAAGAGGTGTAGCTTCAAGAATAAACTAAAACGGCGGCCACTTCTCTGCATCAATGTGACTAGGTGGGAATAGTCTATGAGGAGTGTTGACAGCAGATGAAACAGAAGGAGGAGGTCCGGGAGTGAATTTCCCCCAACTCTCTGCGTCTGACGAAATAGACAAGGAGAATGATTTTTCATGATAATACAGAAGATGCCTCACTGGGATTAACACTTGTGTCTGCTGGGTTCTGAGCTGAGTCCAAATGACATTGGGTACACAAAGGTGGCATTTGTTCTCTCTTGTTTTGCTATGGGCTCTGTATCCTTGCCATTACTACTGGGATCGGCCCCTGTTGCATATACTTATTCATTTCACAGTGGAATTTATTTGTTTGTTTGTTTGTTGTTTATTTATTTTTTTGGGTACAGGTCACTGGGATAATACTTGACTGTCACGATGTATAGGAAATGACCCAGGGATTTCCTGTTGACCTTTTTCCCAATAATTACAGATACAATTGATATGATAACATGAATATGTATACTTTTCAGCCCAGTACTCTGACTCTTCATTCCGTTTTCTCTGTTGCCATTTTATCAAATTGGATCAAGATCCTCAAGTGTCAATATTCTCAGACCCATGTTTGGTATTCTGGCCCCATTGGTAAACAAAAGGCAGTGGATAGCTCTTTTCGACTGCAGTGTTTCTCAGTGTCGGTAACATTGTGCCTGGCATTTTTATGATTGGCCTGGAGGTTATTTCGGAAAATAATAAATGCATAGTCACAATCTAACTGAAATTCCTTTCGGGAGACCTGATTGCTCACCCCCACAATTTCATACAATTCATAATTTCTGTTGGAAAGGCCAACCATGTGTCTCAAATTCTTAGGAAGAACTGCCTTTCTGGCTCTTGCATGATTTTTTTCATCTGAATATTATTGCGTTCTTTTCACACAAAATTTGACACCATTGTAAAATCCACGAATGCCTTCATGGTGGGGGGAAAATGCTTGAATTGGGCTCGAATATATTTTTTTATTCTTGGTGTTTGCTTGTTGTTTGTCAGCTTACTCTAAGCCAGTCAGAATTAAGTCTGATGGCTCTGCAGAGGACTGTGACGGATAGTTAAAATGATCTGTATGGGGTCTGCTGCGTTGTCTTGTGGATTATGTAAAATGTAGTAAAGTGGTGTTGTCTTGGTTTTTCTATATCAGTGGTTTGTCTCCCCCAGAGTCTTAGTAGCAGGTTTTTCTGTGAATATGCAGCAATGTGATATAATTTCTTCACTGTATCCATAAGAAATCCCTCACAGCTTCTCTTGGGGAGTCCGGTCGATAATGTCAACTCAGTTGGAGACTCAAGGAACAGATGGAATTTTGGCGTTTTTACATCAACACCAGTGTTTAATGTGGTATCTTTCTTTTTGTATAATCTGCCCCTCTTGTGCTGTGCCTTTCATTTGGCCAATTATTACAGCCACGGTGAGAACAAATAGTTTCCCTATTTAATAATTCAGATCACATTCATCTGATACTCAGTTACCATGGGTAAATGTATTTTATTGTCACCATGTGTTACGAATCTGGAGCAATGGAAAGTGGAGTGGGGGATTTTAAATTGCATCTGCGGAGTGAGGGAACCAAGGGTAGGTAATGTGTTCTAATGTTCTCAGCCATATGCATTGTTTTCAGGGCTCATCGGTTTTACATTGATTCCCACTGAAGTGTTTAATTGCATCATGAATATGATCTAATTCTGTCTTTTTTTCTCTAAAAGTGGAGCATGCTCTGAAAATGATGTACAGCCTTGACAGCTCCACATTAAGATGTATTTTATATGGAATGTAAATTCTAGTGTTCAATTGTCCCGGAAAGATAACTAGCTGGCAATGGGGAATGGACTCAACAGTGTAATTTAGTGTCAAAGGGCCGTGAAGGGATAAATCATTTTTCTCCCCTCTTGCTATACTCTGGCATCTTGGGCCTTGATCATTCTCTTATTCTCATGTCATATCTTTCAGACCGCAAATCGTATTTAAAATCCTTCAATGTTCTTAAAAGTCAACTGCTCGCCTTCCTTGTAGTCCGTAGCACCTAGCGGATGGATGGATGTTGGCTTTTCAGTTTGTCATCTTGATTTCATATTCCTTTATGTTTTGCATTCTCATTCTCACCTACATCTAATTTCATTGTCGTACCAGAAGTACAACTGTTTCCTGTTTTTTTTTTCCAAATAATTATGGGAAATGCAGTCCTACTAGCCCAACCATGTGGTCACTGGTCTGTCCCAACACAAGTTGGGCTTTGCTGGTGGCACATTTACAATGTTACAATAGCACCAGACCAGTGCTAAGTTAACAACACACTAAGTTTCCAATATCTGCTGAGCCGAACACAACATCTCAGATTATGGTGAGTGCATGAAAATATTTTAAAACGCACGCGTTTGAGTATTGTGTGTAATAATTGGGTGCACCTAATGGGTCTGCATTGTATGTCAATGCCCCTTTATTTTTGCTGCTGCTCCCCAAAAGAGGTCTTCAGAAGTAGAGCTATTTTTTTTGTGCATCAGTCGACTGATTTTTAAATGTTTCCCTTTGAATATATTTAAGCCATCTGTTGCATGTTGTTTCAGGTTTGGCCCCCTTTCAGTTTCTCTCTTTCCCCAAATGCAATCTTTACTTATTTCATCAGAGTATTTTTTTTAACAAGACCTGCAAGGTCTTGTTATGTAGCCCACAAAAGAAAATCATATGTGTGAACTGATTAAAATCAGTACAGTAATATAAAATTATCATGTGTAATAAGTAATTTTGAGATTTTGAAACATTGTTTTCCCCACTTTGTATTGACTTAAACACAACTATTATAATTTACTTGACTGATTTTATAACCACTAATCTATTAATTTTTTTGTGGACATGTACTAATTTTGTGGTTTCACTGTCATAACGGCACAACTTGCAGCTGACCTGGACTGATCGCCACTCAATCTTGGGTCAAGTGACCACACCTTTATCGGGATTTAACCTCAGTGATCCCAAAAAGTCAACAATGCCCTAGATCAGGGGTGGGCAAACTTTTTGACTCGCGGGCCGCATTGGGTTCTAAAATTTGACAGAGGGGCCGGGCCAGGAGCATTTGGAGAGAGTGTTTGGGCCGGAAATACTCTGAACAAGTTATGTCCATAATTTATAAAATCACTTCAAATGACTTCGACTGAGCGTATTTTACAAAGATTCCACAGCATATAGCTATAGTTTACGTCCACATCCATTTTGGGTACTTTGTTTGGTCTGAAAACTTCGTGTTGATCCGTGTTGATGGTGAAATTAGAAGGAAAACACATAAATAACGCCATGCTGAATCGTTGTGTGTTGCACCAAGACAACTATTTGATATTCGCTGACACAAATTCCCAGCAGAAAAATCAGCCCATTTCCAACGGAGCTTGGGCGCAATCTTCTGCATTTTCTGGGTGCTACATTGCTGTCATTGACGGCTCGAATTGATATGGGAGGACTCCTTGAATCAATTGCAAACATTTATGCTTTCCTCTTCAGAGCTATTTGAATCATATTCATAACTGGATGAGTAACAAGAAAACATCTTCTCCGAATCTGAAGCCATTGTTTTGATTCTCGAGCAAGGCAAGACGTCTCGGTGTGACGTCACGAACAACGGGGGTGGGACCTTCTGAAACCGGATTCATTTTGAAGTCATTTTTATTGGTGTTTTTCATTTAACTAAAAGTATCAGCCTGCCTGATTTGGGTATTTTAGATGCTATAAAACGTTTTTCTGGTGTCAGTGGGAAACAAAAACAAAAAATGGTGCCGGTTGTCCTTTAAATGTAGTATGTACAAACCTCAAGCACAGTAAGCACACTACAACCCAATTTATTAACTGTCTTTTAAATGTGAAAAATATCCCTGATCAGTTAATAAATTTGCCTCAAGGAATATGGCGTTTACATACTATTTCGCAGATACTAGGAGGAGGAAATGGAAATAGATTAAAATAACATATGCACTGTGATTTATCAAGATTGCGTCTGTTTTTAATAAGTTTCCATCGAAGGGGCAAAGTTAAAGAAATCAACATTTATTGAAAAATGGAATCACTTTCAACATTCAAAACATATTCCACAACGAAATATTCAAGCTCAATAATACCTACTTGTGTTAAATTCCGCCAAATCATAGATGGTTTGTCCTGACCGCACGCTCAACAAACTCCTCACTCGCCTACACGCGCAAACAATTCACGTGTACCGTCGCCGAGCACACAGACATAGGCTACCTGCAGTGAAATTTGCATACTCGGCACGGCAGCCAATCAGAAGCCTGCTTCTTTCTTCCGGACTTTCGCAAGCGTTATAAAGTCGTGCAATTGCATATAATTTTCCAAAATAGATGCACAGCACCTCAGCCCAGAAGAAAGATTCAAAAGAAGCTAACAACATATGTGACGCTACAAAACGTAAATTTACATTAAACCGTGACTGTAAAGTGTACGTGAGACTTATGAAAGGGGCTTTGTGGCTTGTAGGAAGCAATGCAAACGTTGCATTGTGCACCGCAATGACAATCGACTACTGCAGCAAAATCTACAGCCATGCACATTTACCGTAAATTAAGCAAGGTAGCATTTGCAGTAGGTGCATGCTTGATTTGAAAAAAAAAACTTTATACTTTGTGACAATGTTTTTTAATGTGATTAGTTGTCTATTTGTGCTTCAAGTTGTGAAAAATGGGGCAGGCAACTTTTCAGTTATCTGCCCTTTTGTTCGCTAATTTTTTGTCATGCGTTTTAGACACTGTTTGTACTATAATTTGGGCAAGTTCGGCGGGCCGGATTAAAAAGCCTAACGGGCCGTATGTGGCCCGCGGGCCGTTGTTTGCCCAAATGCCCTAGATGATGCTCATTATCACTTTGTTCTTTGTGCAGTTGACATTCTTATTAAACATCAGAAAGACACAACCCATGCTATGAATTGGCATTCAATGTAATTGGCCGATTGAAATACATTGGTGATGTCCTTGTCATCCTGTACCTGAAAAGTGATATATACACTGTAACCCACCACTTACCACAGCACAAACTCCTTGTTCTTTGAATTGCTCCCACTGTACTACTGATTTTGACATCTCTCTGGAGGAAAAAGGCCCTTAAAGGACAACCGACGTCTCCGGACATGTTGTGTCCATAATTTGTAAAATCGCTTCAAATGACTTCTACTGAGCGTATTTTACAAAGATTCCACCGCATATAGCTATGCATATTAGCATATTTGACAATAAAGCTGACTTTGACTTTGACTATATTTTGCGTTTTAAGACTCGCGCTGAATATTCCGGAAGTCTTGTTTTTGAGTTGGTGACGACTCCTCACCGTACGTCACTGAAGGAGCGCCCCTGAGCGAGAAAGGACATACCTTGCATCACCTCAATGCATTTTGCGGTACTTTGTTTGGTCTGAAAACTTCGTGTTGATCCGTGTTGATGGTGAAATTAGAAGGAAAACACATAAATAACGCAATGGTGAATCGTTGTATGTTACACCAAGACAACTCTTTGAATTTCACTGACAAAAATTCCAAGCAGACAAATCAGCCATTTCCAATGGAGCTCTGGCTCCATCTTCTGCATTTTCTGTAACGCTACACATCAGTCTTGATCACTCAAAATGACCCTGAAGCCTTCTTTAATCGATTGCAAACATTTATACTTTCCTCTTCAGAACTATTTGAATCATATTCTTAACTGGATGCGTAACAAGAAAGCATCTTCTCCGAATCTGAAGCCATTGTTTTGATTCTCGAGCAGAGGGCGTGACTTTCTGAAAATGCCCAATTCGCAGCTCAATTTTTTGCAGATTTTGGACAAGTCATTTTTATTGGTGTTTTGCATTTGACTAAAAATCTCAGGCTGCGTGTTTTGGGTATTTTTGATGCTATAAAATGTTTTTTTCTGATATCAGTTAGGAAACAAAAAAAGTGATGTCGGTTGTCCTTTAAATCATCAAGTAGGGCTGGAGTGGTTTCCCTTGCTATTTTCATCTCCCAGGGTAAGCTTTTGAGAGGAACGGGTATGTTAAATGAGCCAGGGAGGTCTGCTCAAGGATTTTTTTTGGGGAGGGGTAAGTCAGTCAGTCGACAATCACTGCGCGGCGTTTGAGGCAGCTGTGTGAAGTCATTTTCCAGGAGTGCAAGCGGGAGAAGGGTGCGGATGAGGCAGCGCCTCTGAGCCGGAACAAGTCTGTCTGGGAAGGGATGAAGGCTGCAAAGCCTCGATCTAATTCCCGCTCACACTGCTCGACAGCAGAGACACTCACATCGCAGTCTGTGTGAATTAGGTCCATTTGCTCCTTTCGGTCTGAAAAACACGAACAGAAAGGGAGATGTTGACAACCCCTCAAATCTTTTCCCATCTCCTGACTCCAGAGTTGTTTTTAGCCGTACCTCAAATGCTGTCTTAAAACTTTTGTCTTTCTTTTGTAATACTGGAACTTAAAAAGCAATTCTTTCTGCCACGCAAAAAAAATAAATAAATAAAAAATCAGCACCTGTGGTCTTCATGACTGCTTGCTCGTAAGTCAAACACCTCGAAAGTCGAACAGGTCTTGTTTTTTAACGTGTGGAATGCTTTGCCTTTATTAACGGGATTGCCCTGCAGTTATGAAAGGTTCATCAGGCCACTTATAGCAACCGATTTATGTGTGTCCTATTTCCACCCCAACAAATAAACATATATCCCACCAACTCCTTTCTCCAGAACCAAACAGAACCCAATGTCCGCACATATAACCGTGACCCCAGAGCTGTGCTGTACAGGTCAGTAACTGAAATCAATGTGACTGCCCCAGATACATTGACACCCCCCCCCCCCGCCTCAGGGATTAGCCGCAGTTTGATAGTGGGCAAAAACACTTTTTGAGAAGGCAGACTACATGTTTCACTGAAGACATGGAGAAATTAGTCTCTGAATGCTATCACTCATAAATAGTGATACCCTTGAGAATATTCAAGGCGCACGCCAATCAGTGTTAATGGTGTCTTTTGCTTTCTCTTCAATTCGACCATAAAAGGATTTATAAGAGAACCCTCAAAAATCAATTGCTCTGCTTTCATTTTTAAGGTTGTTTTTAAAGCTCTGTTGCTTGGAAGGAATGGTTGAGATGTTTGTGCCTCCCCCCCAATCCTCTGTCTGTTGCGCTTGTCACTCCTATCACAGCCCTCTGCACCGTCCAAGCCCAGTAATGAGTTGTATTACACGCTCTGTGGTGGGAATGTCTTGTGTTCGGAGGCCGTGTTCAATCTTTGTGCTATGAATAGAGGGAAAGGGGAATGCACTTGGTGTGTCTTGAGAGGCACTGAACTGAAACAGGGTGCAAAGAGTGAAGCTGATGAGAGAAGCGAGCGTTCAGATGACCTTGTGGATGGTATGTTTGTTGATTCTTGTCCGGACATATATCTGATTGTATTTCTGTTGTTGCTCTCACTGGCTGCAAATGGGTGAACTTCAAGAGAAGGTTCCACTAAACCTGACCGGAATTGTCCTTGCGAATCCACTGATCACACTATTTCGTTTGCCCTTGATGGCAGAGCTGAGCATTTCTTTTAATTGTAATCATGATTTAGATTTGCTCATTAATGTGCCTAATTAGAAAAGAGTTTGCTTCCTACCAAAGCAGCTCTCATTCCCGCACCCAGCCCTGAGCGCAGCCACAGCTAACGTTAGCACCGAAAGTGTACACAGCAAGCTCTTCAGCAAACTAAACAGCCCACATACGAGGCATCGTTGATGTGCCTTCTGTAGACTGCAAGAAGTGATTGGTGTTTATTTCAGCACTTTTAGATTGTCATGATGAACAGTGTTATTTCTGAAGTACAGTAAAGTCTCGTTATATCGATATCGGTTATATCGATAGTACTGCTTATTACGATACTATTTCTATGAACGCAAGGACAAAATTTACATGCCGCAGGATCGGATATATCGATAGTCCGGTTATATCGATATTTTTTTCCGACTCCCGAGAATATTGATACAACGAGACTTTACTGTAGTAACAACATACAGCACTATTGACGTGATTTAAGGGTCTCTTTTATTTATTGTTTATTATCTGAAGCAAGTTCAGTGTTGCATACTTGTATTGCTCAGAAAATTGTTTATACTGTTGTTTGATAGGTTATTTTAAGCACTTCTTAAGGATCTGATGTTCTGTTTTATTTTTAAGTTGTAATTCTTTGGAGATTTACAAAAACAAACAAACAGTGATATTCCCCCTCAACTAAAGGTTGCAGATATGACTTTGACTAGTCTCAAGTACAGCAGAAAGTAAATGGCTATAACTGTATCTGTCCAACTCGGCTGAAAAACAATTTTAACAAATAATTATAATGCCATGTTTTCTTATATCTTTAGATATGCCTCAATAATGTAAGGAATTTAAAATAAAAATAGGGGGTTTCTTAGCAATTTTTAGATGAGAGAAATTAATGACATTAATTAACCCAATTTAGTACAGACTGAGTTGATTAATTGCAGATATTTTTAATCGCCTGACAGCACTAGTTTTAACCCTGCTTTGTTTAGTATGCCTAAGCGTCTTAATCCATATTGTGGATACTCTTATATATTGGCCTTTTATGTTTTTCTTTATTAAAACCACATGTGGGCATACCAGTGATGTGCCTTTCTGTGCCGAGGCTCCGAGGCGTGTGCTGAGTAAACAGGTGAAACAATTTGCGAAGCGAGGTATGAGGCGTGGGTCGATTTCGCTTGTGGCCACGCCCAAAGCCTCGGAACGCACGTGGCTACGCCCAATGTCTCATGAGACGGGATTTCTATGTCATCACCCACTCGAAGATTCGAAATAAAATGGCGCACCGGGGCGTCCATGAGCGCATATGGCACTGACACACCAGACTCGCATCTTCAATCGGATTTGTTGTGCATTGGACACACCGTCCACAAGGAAAAAGAAGAGAAGATTCCCTGTTTAGATTCATTTTGAGCAGATCTCTTCGCAAATGGTAGAAATTACAATAACCAGGGCAAATATATAATGTAAACTGTGATGTTTGTTAAAGTCATAAGTGCTTTGCATGGTGGGTCCGAGAGGACATGAATTTCATCTGTGCTGTATGTCATGCATATTAGCATATTTGACAATAAGGCTGACTGACTGACAACACCGTGTATCCTTCGGTTTAAGGTCTTCTCCTTGCCGTTATTTTAAAAGGTGAAGTGTAAACTTTGTTCTCAAGAACTTGGGTACCAACAGAACAGCTTTCCCTCAACAAAATTGAATGAAAGGTGTATCTTGTTCCTTCTTTGTGTGTCAGTGTCTAAAGTAAAGTGATTATTATTTCAAGTAACACACGCACATTCATTCACCACCCATCACTCGTGCATACACATTAAGACGCCCACACCCCGCCCCATAGCCTTACAACTCGACACAATTGTTGCATGAAGTGAGTGAAGAAAATTGGAGAGAAGCGAAGGAAGACATACACTAGGCCTGGGCTGTGCGCTATTGGGAACCATTCTCTGAGTTGACCTCAAGTAGTGTTTGGCCAACATGTTGGTGTGAAATCAGCTCAGTTACCTAAATCAGTGAATAAATCACTGAATTTCCTAAGAACCATAGTTCAGAGTTAAAAAATGCTAGTGTTGAGGTATTTATCAGGAGGAAAAAAAATCAATGGTGTTTTGATTGCGCACAAGCCTATCACCTCGTAAAGTATGTTTGAAGTTTGTGAGCCCTTGCTGATGTCTCTCCTTTTGACCCCTTAAACTGCACACACGAAAACTGGTCATGTATGCTGTGTGACTCAATGATTTATCATTATCGTACCGATGTCTACACATGAACATTCAAAATTTCTCTTAAAAATTCTTAAAAATTAAGGACTACATATATTCATTCATCTTCCGGACCACTTTATTCAGCACCCCCTGCGAGTGTCGCGGGGGCTGCTGGAGTCTATCCCAGCCCTCTTCGGGCACTAGACGGGAGACACCCTGAATTGGTTGCCAGCCAATTGCAGAGCACACAATGACAAACAACCATTCACTCCCACACTCACACGTAGGGACAATTTAGAGCATAGGTGTCAAACTCAAGTCTCGGGGGCCAAATCTGGCCCGGCACATCATTGTCGGCCCGCAAAAGCAAGTCCATGATGCTTGCTAAAGTTTGAACCAAAATTTCAAGTTGTCTCAGGTAAACCACAAAAACAGTTACATTATTACATTATTAGAAAACATTATTTTTGACTTCAAATGTGAAAACTAGTTATTCATTCATTTGTTGTGCGCTCTGTATGGAATGTGTGGAAGGGATTAAACATTCTAATGGCTTCTCCAAATTCATAACGGCCCCCGAGAGGAAAGCGTAACGACAATGTGGCCCGCGGCAAAAATTAGTTTGACACCCTTGATTTAGAGTGTTCAATCAGCCTGCCATGCATGGTTTTGGAATGTGGGAGGAAACTGGAGGACAATGAGCTTGAGCGAACAGCTAACACGTACACACCCAACTCGCATCTTCAATCGTATGTGTTCTGCATTGGATGCACTGTCCACAACAAAAAAGAAGAGAACATCCTCTGTATGGGATCATTTGGAAAAAGGTACAAATTGTAATAACCAGTGCGAATACAGTCTATAATGTAAACTACTGTGACAACACGTGTTAATGTCTTTCTTCTACTTGATATTTCAGTGTCTAAAGAACTTGGGTACCAACAGAACACCTTTCCCTCAACCAAATGAATGAAAGGAGTGTCTTGTTCCTTGTTTGTGTGTCAATGTGTAAAGTCAAGCAATTATTCTTTCAAGTAACACACACGCACATTCATTCACGTCACACCTCCCTGCAATTTTTACGGTGGTTATTTGTTCGTTAAGAGGAGTAGGGATGGCAAAGAAAACAAATAAAGTTGGCACGATTCTCAGTTTTATCTCAGAAGTCTGACTTTATTCTCAGAATCCTGACTTTAATCTTCAAACTCTGACTTTAAAATTCAGTGAATTCAGAGATAAACATGCGCATAGGAAGACATAAGGGAAGGTTTATGGATGTAATAATAATAATAATAATAATAATACATTTAATTTCTAAGCACCTTTCAAAACTCTCAAGGACACTTTAGCTGTCAAAAACTAATCTAGTTAGAATTGACTATCTTGTTCATTATTAAGCTCTCAGTCGAACAGGAGTGGTCCATCGATGAAAATGTTTCTTCAGCCGTCATCTGTACTTCTTTGAAGGTGTCGGACGTTTCGCATCTTATCCAAGAAACTTCGTCAGCAAACTAAAGTCTTACTGGTAGTTTAGGCCCTATATATATAAAACCCTCGGGGGGAGGTTAAAATTTTATTAAAAGAACATAGATGGTTTGAAAGGGGAGTAAAAGAAGCGATTTTCATAAAACAACTAAATCCTTCATGAAACCGGTTTGGTGGGGTGAGGTTCAATTTGGATCGTTCCTACAATAGCCTGCTTAGGCAACATAGGATTAGTAATACTGAAGAGGTGATACCGGTCGAAGTGGGGCAATCAGGCCAGTCATTAGTCAGTACCATAGCAACAATCAGTGGAGTTACAGGGAGTAGTCCTTTGCTCCCCCCAACCTGAGAGCAGGGTCCTATCAGAGCACCGCCATGTCTGGACAGTAGGGATATATATATAGGGCCTAAACTGCCAGTAAGACTTTAGTTTGCTGACGAAGTTTCTTGGATAAGAAGCGAAACGTCCGACACCTTCAAAGAAGTACAGATGACGGCTGAAGAAACCTTTTCATCGATTTCTGCTAAAACATAATTGATGTGGATGCTCAACCTCGTCAACTCTTCAATAAAACAACATATACCTTATTTATTCGAGGATAACGCTCACACATGTATAATGTGCACCCCTAATTTTCAATTAAAAATGGGTATAAAATTGTGTTTCACTTTTTCTCGGCTCAGACCAATCATTGTGATAAAAATTATTTATTGACAATGTAAACACTGATTTGAAACTGGATATTGGTAATTGTGCAAAACAGCAATGCTTAACTCACGTTTCAGTGTGGGTGAGGCGAGGAAAGGAAATGAAGCATAGCTAAAGAAATGGTAATCAACAATCAAAAAAAAGGAATGTGCGTGATCCGGGTCTTTCCCGAGAATCAAAACTGAAGGGCGAGAATACCAATGGAAATGCTGTCCCCCTCCTGGAAGGGATAAAGCATTAAATATACAGTATATGATATTTTTTTCGCAGGCCTCGTTTATAACACACACCCAAACTTTGATTTCTTTTTTAGGTAGAAAATTTTGCGCATTACAGGAAGGGCATCCGACGTAAAAGCTTGGCCAAAACAAACATGCAGATCAAACCTCTAAAGATGGAGGACACTGATTTGCTGTGGCGACCCCGTCAAGGGAAAAGCCGAAAGGAAAAGAAGATACTTGAATACATACGATACATACAGTATAAACAATTAATTTCTTCCAAATTTATGAGTTACAGTAATCCCTCGCTACTTCGCGGTTCACTTATCACGGCTTCAGTGCATCACAGATTTTGTTCAGGTGAATTTTTTTTTAATGTTATTTTTTATTAATGGCATGCAAATGTGCAAACAAACAAAGTAAAAGAAACAACACTGCAAACAAAGTAGAATAAAATCAAACACTCTGGCTCATGTAGCTTTGTGCTCCATGAGCCGTTCTCTATTCTCGAAAAAAAAAGAGACAAAAAAAAAGAGAGTGCCAACTACCGATAACAATGTTCTTCTCTCGGAAAAGACTCCTTCAGTAGAAAAAGACGCTACAGCGCAGCGGTGTCACGTGCGAATTGACAGCTGGGGGCGGGGCCGCCCACCTAGGGCAGGCCCCTACCTCCACCACCTGCTGTCAATTCTCTAATCACGGACACGGTATTCAGATGGGTCGCGGTCACCTTGCTCGTGCCGGATGATTGGTTCTTACCTTGCATCTCAACCGTACCCTGGACTCTATCTTCGGTGCGTGAGCTTATCCGGTCCAAGGTGTTTTCCCACCGCGTCCCGTAAATTTAATTTGTCTTCCGGGATTGCGTACTTTTGCACCCCCGTGTGCGTTTTGATTTCAGACGTAGTAGGCGGGACGGTTTTCCCCTTGCCTGCCTACGCGTCGTGTTTTAGTCTTCTTTATTTGTTACTTCCCTGGTCCACTTGTTTTTTGGACCAGCGCCTTTTGTTTGTTAATAAAATCTCGCAAGGATCGTCCGTCTCTGTCGCCTGCTCTGATCGAGACTTTCTGTCTCGATCGGAACGTGACAAGCGGACTCAGGACGAATAGGAGCAGCAGCAAAATAGAGTTTTACAACACAGTTCTTTAAACTATTAAAAAATAGGTTTTATTTTTTTGTTTCATTCTGCAGTATGTATGCAGTATGTGCATTGTTTAAAAAAATCTTACTACATTGTACTTCACGGATTTCACCTATCGCAGGCTATTTTTGGAACGTATCGCCCGCGATGAACGAGGGTTCACTGTATATTGATGGAGCTCAATTACAACTTTCTTGTACTTTTTGTCACGTCCGCACGAGGAGTGGCAACTGATCTCGTAGGACGAAGAAAAAAGGGGAGCTGGATCCAAAATACTCGATGGAGACAGTATAGTTCAAAAAGGGTTTTACTGAGACACGCAGGGACAAACAGAAGGTAACAAAACAGAACAGTGAGGCACGACGGCCGAGCTGGGCTAACCTGCGTACTGTGCGGCGACAAGGTCAGGAACTGAGGTAATACACCGGCGAAAACTGAGCGAAACCGGGTGGCTTTTATAGCCAGAAGGCACAATCAGTGGAATTGGAATCAGGTGATCGAGCCCGGAAAGCATGGGTGCGCACCGAACGCCAATCAGGATGTGACATTTTTCTTAGCTCATTATACGTGTGTATTCCTCGCATGCACTGCTCCAAGAGGTCTAAACTGTATTCATTTGTTTAATTCATTTTTATTGCTATAATTTATTTGCATTCTTATGTGAATTTGTTCTTCATTTATTTTCTATTATTGAATTCATTCAAGTTGAATTTAAAGTGACAATTTAAAAGATTCCTGGAAATGTTATTGGCGAATCAACACATATTTCCACGTGGTATGGCACAAACTGTGATACTCAAAGCTCAAGGTTAGTTCATTAAGTGCACGTACTTGGTAAAAAAACAATTAAACAAATTGAACGCAATAAAGAAATAAGGGATGTTGCTTATTCAAGATTTTATTGGGTGCAAAAACACATTCAAAGTGAGGCTTGAGTAGTTCGAGTTTTCATAGTTGAGTTTTCATAGTTGAATAAATTCAAACTTTCACATTCACTGAATAATTATTTAAATTAATCACGATTTTCCTATCAAACAAATTAATCAATGTTCTCATTTTTCCCTTAATCGCTCAGCCTTATGATAAAGCATGGATGAAAATCAGTTTTGGTTTGGCTCATTCATCACTTGATCATCTCATTTTGACCTTTCATAAAACCTTGCACGGCACATGGCTACAGGCTAAGTGATTTTAGGAGGCATGGTTCTTATTCCCATTTGTAGGGTTGTATTTTGCACTACAATGGCAACAAACGAACGGCCCCCCCGATCAGAACAGGAGTGGTGTCTTGTTATTAGACTTCTGTGCTCAACACGGATTGTCTATAACAAACACTTTATTCAAACATAAGGGTATCCATATGTGCACGTGGCACCAGGACACCCTTGGTCGCAGTTCGATGATTGACTTTATAGTTGTATCATCGGATTTGCGGCCTCATGTTTTGGACACTCGAGTGAAGAGAGGGGCGGAGCTGTCAACTGATCACCACCTGGTGGTGAGTAGGCTCCGTTGGTGGGGGAAGATGCCAGTCCGACCTGGAAGACCCAAACGTGTTGTGAGGGTTTGTTGGGAACGTCTGGCAGAATCCCCTGTCAGAAGGAGTTTCAACTCCCACCTCCGGCAGAACTATACACATGTCCCGGGGGTCCGAATGGACCATGTTCCGTACCTCCCTTGCTGAGGCGGCAAATCAGAGTTGCGGCCGTAAGGTGGTTGGTGCCTGTCGTGGAGGCAATCCCCGTACTCGCTGGTGGACACCAGTAGTAAGGGATGCCGTAAAGCTGAAGAAGGAGTCCTACCGGGCTTATATAGCCTGTGGGACTCCTGAGACAGCTGACACGTATCGACTAGCCAAGCGGAATGCAGCCTCTGTGGTCGCCGAGGCAAAAACACGGGCATGGGAAGAGTTCGGTGAGGCCATGGAAGCCGACTTCCGGACCGCTTCGAGGAAATTCTGGTCCACCATCCGGCGTCTCGGGAGGGGAAAGCAGTGCACCACTAACACTGTGTACAGTGAGGGTGGGGCGCTGCTGACTTCGACTCGAGACGTCGTGAACCGGTGGGCAGAGTACTTCGAAGACCTCCTCAACTCCACCAACACGCCTTCCTTGGAGGAAGCAGTGTCTGGGGACTCCGAGGTGGGCCCTCCGATCCTTGTGACTGAAGTCACCGAGGTGGTTAAAAAGCTCCTCGGTGGCAAGGCCCCGGGGGTGGATGAGATCCGACCGGAGTTCCTAAAGGCTCTGGATGTTGTGGGGCTGTCCTGGCTGACACGCCTCTGCAACATTGCGTGGTCATCGGGGAGAGTGCCTCTGGATTGGCAGACCGGGGTGGTGGTCCCCCTTTTTAAGAAGGGGGACCGGAGGGTGTGTTCCAACTACAGAGGGATCACACTCCTCAGCCTCCCTGGAAAGGTCTATTCAGGGGTCCTAGAGGGGCGGGTCCGTCGGAAAGTCGAGCCTCAGATTGAGGAGGAACAGTGTGGTTTTCGTCCCAGCCGCGGAACAGTGGACCAGCTCTACACCCTTAGCAGGGTCCTCGAGGGCGCATGGGAATTCGCCCAACCACTCTACATGTGTTTTGTAGACTTGGAGAAAGCGTTTGACCGTGTCCCTCGTGGAGTTCTGTGGAGGGTACTTCGGGAGTATGGGGTACAGGAGCGGCTGATACGGGCCGTTCGGTCCCTATATGACCGATGTCAGAGTCTGGTTCGCATTGCCGGCAGTAAGTCGGAATCGTTTCCAGTGAGGGTTGGGCTCCGTCAAGGCTGCCCTTTGTCACCGATTCTGTTCATAACCTTTATGGACAGAATTTCTAGGCGCAGCCGAAGCGTTGAAGGTTTCCGTTTTGGTAGCCTCAGTATAGCATCTCTGCTTTTTGCAGATGATGTTGTACTGTTGGGGCCTTCAAGTGGAGCTCTCCAACTCTCGCTGGAGCGTTTCGCAGCCGAATGTGAAGCCGCTGGCATGAGAATCAGCACCTCCAAATCTGAGACAATGGTTCTCAGTCCGAAAAGGGTGGAGTGCCCTCTCCGGGTCGGGGAGGAGATTTTGCCTCAAGTGGAGGAGTTTAAGTATCTGGGTGTCTTGTTCACGAGTGAGGGTGAAAGGGATCGAGAGGTCGACAGGCGGATCGGTGCGGCGTCTGCCGTGATGCGGACTTTGTACCGATCTGTCGTGGTGAAGAAGGAGCTGAGCCAAAAAGCAAAGCTCTCAATCTACCGGTCGATCTACGTCCCAACCCTCATCTATGGTCACGAGCTATGGGTTGTGTCCGAAAGAACGAGATCCCGGATGCAAGCGGCCGAAATGAGCTTTCTCCGTCGGGTGTCCGGGCTCTCCCTTAGAGATAGGGTGAGAAGCTCGGTCATCCGGGAGGGGCTCAAAGTCGAGCCGCTTCTCCTCCACATCGAGAGGAGCCAGATGAGGTGGCTCGGGCATCTGATTAGGATGCCCCCGGGACGTCTCCCTCGCGAGGTGTTCCGGGCATGTCCCACTGGCAGGAGACCCCGGGGACGACCCAGAACACGCTGGAGAGACTGTCTGTCTCCCAGCTGGCATGGGAACGCCTCGGGATCCGCCAGGACGAGCTGGAAGAAGTGGCTGGGGAGAGGGAAGTCTGGGCTTCCCTACTGAAGCTGCTGCCCCCGCGACCCGACCCTGGATAAGCGGCAGAAGATGGATGGATGGATGGATGGATGGCAACAAACTCCAATTATTCTCAAAACAGTCTGTAATCTTTAGTTTACATACAAATTGCCTTCTCTGCATGCATTCATCATTGCTGATACTCAACCCACTCTGAAATGAAACATCTTTCTGAAATGAATCATGGATCGCCTCTTTGGTGTAATTGTGTGTGTCTTGAATGTAGTTGAGTCACTTCTGTGCTCTTCTTTGAAATTTCTTTGCTTGCTTGGATGGCGTTTGATGGGAGAACATTTCCTTGGTTTTCTTACCTTCGCTTGGATGTTGTCGCTTTGCATATCTTGAAAAACTACATGCCTTTTACTGTCTGCAATTAGCCCGTAGCTAATTAAATATAAATCCAACTTAAAAGTGCAGTGCTGCAAATCAGATTTGTTGTCTGCTTGATTTAATAATTATGTGGAAAACATAGCAAATGAAAAAAAAACAATTTTAGTTACCTATTGACATCATAATGCTGGTCTGCATCTATCTGCGCTCTGTGACAGAGAGGTGACCAGTCCAAGGTGTCATCTGCCTTCCACCCAAATAGAAAATGAATGGATCATTAATCTCATTGATTCTTTTTTTTTTTGGGGGGGGGGGGGGGGGAAGTCATGGCACATTTGGTGGAAAGTTCATTCTCTGTTGTATCAAACTTTCACGTTTTTCCAATGGTCTTGTGAAGTGTGCATATGGGTGCAGGGCCTTGAAAGCACACACACCTCATTATGCAAAACAGAGATGTTTTCCCCAGGAAGCCCACCATGTTCATTCCACTGCATGGATGCAAGGCAGTCTGCCATACGTCAACCTGCTGCTGGTGTAAAAAAAAGGAAAACATGAAGAAATGCTCCGGCAGTGCTTTCTGTTGTGCTCTACTTGTTTCTGACGGTTTTTGTTGTCCCTGTAGTTTCCAAGCTTGTCCTGTGAGACATACTGACACCAGAGTTACAGATGGGAGGCATTGGACCGAGGAAGCCAATGTCACACTATGAATTGGAATTCACAGTTGGGATGAAATGTGAAACAAAAATGCCATCACACGTATGCTTTTCACCATTTGTTCACCCAGCGTTTTTCGAGCTTAGTCTCCCTTGTCTCGTCACGAAAGCCTGGCTGAGAGGGCGGGGGGGGGGGGGGGGTGGCTCCTAATAATCTGTGATTTGTTCTGTATGACTCCATGTTTATCTGACTGGGTGCTTTGTCTTTCCAAGCGTTGCTTGTGCATCTCTCTCACCTTGCTTGTTCAGTCATAGCAGTATCTTGGATACAAATGGATGTACTGTGTTTTGATATGAGCAAGCACTATCAAAGGAAAGCAAAGAATACACTTCTCTCCAAATGACGAAGGCAGAATTATTCCCAGTCAGTTAAGTGTGCTTTGATTCCTATGCAAGTTTAATCTGTAGAAATCGATGAACGGGTGCTGGTTGGGTCTTGTATTCAACAGCAGCCCTGCTTGATGGGTACACGGACAACCAAATAAATGAAGTGTGGGAGCATTCGTCTTTCTCCTGGCAAATTGGGCTGCGAGGTCTCAACTAATTGATTGATCGCATGACTTGCTGATACAATCAAAGCCCGGCTTGATTTATGGCGATAAATCGATTGATTGATACGGCTTTCTGCAGAGGGCTAAATGGGTGATTCTGGGGAGAGGTGGGGGAAGGACACATTGTCGTCAGTCATCCATCTTGGTGCTGTCACCCTTGTTGGTTTAGTGTGGTATTCAGAAATGCCTGCATGTCCCTCCTGACATTTCCAATGAGCCGACTGGCAATGACCTGCTCTGGATTAACCTCTACTTGTTCCCTCTCATAAGCACCGCTGAGAGGAAAAGATGGGGTGCAGCAGCAGTCGGGGACAAAAAGACGAAATGTGACTTTTCTGGTATGCCGTTTGGATGCATCAGTCGGCGGAATAACAAAAATTAATGCCATATTCCAGAGTGAATCAAAACAAATTTCTCGAGCGATGTAAGCAAGGCTGCTCGTTGATTCTTCCCTGATTACTTTCGGGCGTGTGTTGATTTACGGTAAAATCGTGTCGCATCTCTCCACGTGCTTGCCTGTCCTCCTGCCTGTTCAAAATATGAAATGAAAGTGAAACACGGAAGCTCCAGCGTGAGGAGGAGGGTTGTGAATGCGTGGGCAGTGTTGCATCAAATAGATTTTGTTTCCTCTTGTGTAAACGCCTAATGTGCGCCGAGTGCCCTGACACAGATGAATGTAAGGAATTTGCTGTAAAGACTTAACGGCCCTTTTGAGAGACAAAGCTACGAATCAGTCGTGTGGAACGTGCATACCCCAGTAACAAAGACACCCCGACATCTCCCACCCCAACGCCACCAACACACATCTGTATGCATCTTCTCTCCTTGTCTTTTACATGTACACATAAACACAGTGCATGTACGTACACTTCCGCCAAGGTACTTGGCCTTTCATGAATAGTGCATCATAGCAATCTGCCTTTGTTTACCGACGCAGAAAGAGTCCTGGCTTGGTCATACATTATTTTGAAAACCTTTACTGCGCGCTGTGTAGAATATTGTAAAATATTCCCTTGACCAGATTGCATTTTGAATTTACAACGCTACCCAATGCCAGAAAACAGGGCACATTCCAAAATGATTCATGTATAAAGTGCCCTTTTACGTGTCTGCTCCCATTCCGCTGCGCTGGTACTGATCTTGGAGCTTTTGTGACAGGACTCAAAGCGCCGAGCCGCTTGTTGTCATCACTAGTTTTATTCCCACTCTCACCGCTCTATTTAGATTCATTTTTATTTTTGGTTCAAATGCTGTAAAATGAAGGCACCTCAGAGAGAAGTCGGGTAAGGTAGCATTCCCATTCTTTCACAGCCAGGTGGCCTCGGTTTTATGTCGCTGGGTCTCAAGGGCCCTATAACCGAGTCTGAGTGAGAGGAGGGACCTCTCTCGGCACTACACATGCAGGTGGTATGAAACGTGACCGCCTCTCCATACCTGAAATATTCAGATTCTTCCAGCAGTGGAGCTTTGATCTCGTTGCAATCGACAGGGGAAAACCGAGAAGAGTACCGGGGAGAAAACAACAAAAACAAGAGGAAGAGCAGCACACCTGAGAGTGAACAGATTGACATTTCTTAAGAAAGAATAAACAATTGCAGGTTAGCTGTGTTGAATTGCTCCAGCTCATCGTTTCTGGTGAAAGTGGGCCATCGCAGTGGCAAGTGCAACTGACGGTGCATCCTGCCTCTCTCCTCAACTGACCTGATTGGTGGCGTTTTAGAAACAAACCATCAACAATTTACCGTGCCCCTCTTTAAAAGTAAATTGGAAAGCTCGTCTTTCATTTAATTGTTGAAGTTGAGCAACAAATCAACATACTTTCTTTTCAAGCAGCCTGTTTTATCGTGTAGCCTTCAATTTGAGTTTCCTGTCTGCCTTTTACAATTTCAAAACTCCAACTGAGTTAAGTGTCTTCTTAGGTGTCAATGTATCATAAGACTGTGTTACTACTCAGAGAGAACGTGCCAAATATTTTTTTGAATTTTTTTTTTGTTCTTTTGACTTCAAGACGGCGCCGCGAGAGTGGCTGCCTTTCCAGCAGCTCATGTATTTCGTTTTTCTACTTTCATTCCTTTCATCACTTTGCTGCTGTGAAATGTAAATTTCTCCACTGTGAGACTAATAAAGGCATATCCAATCCAATCCAATCCAATCCAAATAACGACAACAACCATGCTGCCACAGACTTGCAAAAGGAGCAAGAACAATTACCTGCACTAATGAAGATACCTAAATTGGTAGACTAAGCACCTTCATTCGGGTATATTCACGTCAGTGTTTCATTGCGCACGCAATTTCTACACGAAGGATGGTTGGATGATGCGACACTACTTGTGATTCTGAACAGATTGTGTCATATATTTGCCTCCTCTTAAAAATTAGACTGTACATGAATAACAATGATGTTTTTACCGGATTCCGTACTGGTGAGTTGTAAGAAATAATCATATGCATGCAAAAGGAGGCCTTTTTTGGAATTTAAAGGAGAGATGTGTTGACAAGTAGGCTGTCCTCTACTGCCTTGGGTGCCAAAAACACTCAAATGAAGCTGTGTATGACGAATAACTGGCTGACAACACTGTTTACACCTTTTGCTGATGATCAAAACGCTCATACAAATTTCTTTCCTTGTAAGATTTAGCATGCTGTTTAAAGACAGTTTGACATGGAGGGGACTAATTGTTGCGGATGATTTGTCAGCCATCCCAATCATGATTTTCCAGCGAGCGGTGTCAAAATGAAAGATAAACAAATATTGGATGGTTAAGTCTGCCACACAGTGCTCAATTTGTGAAAGGGTGTGAGGCGGCAGTAGTCTTGCAAACATGTGTGTTTGTAAGCAATATAACAGATAAAATAGCGACAATTAATTTTCTGTCTTTTTACTTTTTTTTCAATTAAATTTTGGACACATTTTACGAACCCAGGAATAATTGGGCAATAAAGCGAAAACTACATTTAAAAAAAGGCGAGACCATGTACACGACTACATGACCATGCTTTGCGGACCGACCACCTGTCACACGGCTGACCTGCACCAAAAAAACGGTCGTGGAAGACGCACTGAACCCTTTCAGGGGCAGCGGTTACTAAAGTAGACAATGTTATCAGGTGACAAGTTGCATGAAATGGTTACATTTGCAGCGGATTTGAACCAATTCAACATGGACCTGAGTGGACATTCACCGACTTGTAGGCTGCACTGCGTGAGAATAAATGTCACATGCCTATTGTTCATGCAAATGTCAAAGCTTGTGAAACACCTCAAAGTCATTGCTTATTAATGACAACAATTTATTGTTGCTGGAAATAGAAGCTAGGTCGAGTGTTTTGGCCTCAAGTAGGTGTGGTGTGTTGCATGATGGGGGCTTGGTCTTCATGGGTGACCCCCCCCCCCCTCCCCGAGTCTTTTTATTCTGGCTGAAGATCTATGGATTTATATTGGTGTGTGTGCACATGAGCAGAGAAGGAGAAAAGGAGTTTTTATGCAATATTTGCAATGTGTGCTCATGCGATGGCCGTGTGAATTGGAGCAGCTCGAGCCAAATTAGCGGAGGCTGAAATTGGAAGAACAGCAGTCTGGGCTAAACAGATGGAGGGAGATGCCAGGTGATTGCAGCGCCCCAGTCCTTCCCTATCGGAAGCCGCATGATCAGCTTGTGTTGTGAGCACCGGGTCATGGAGGTCAGTAGCTCCTTCTCTCTGAACACACTCGTACACGCCACAGACACACCGTTGACCAATTTTTCAAAATGGGTTTGCATCTGAAGCACTGATAAGAGTTAATTATGGCTGTGTCATACAGCCACAAACGTATGGACTTTTTCACAAAGCTCTGACAGCAACTCAGAACTCTGTCCCCTCCCTCCCGCTTGCCCAATGCCTTGGGTGGTGGGGCGGGGTGGTGCATTTGACAGCGATAATATTGAGGCCAGCCTAGACTGCAATGATTGGGCCCATTGATTGTGGCAATTTGATTTATTGATCAGTCCTGCTTCTAAAATTGGCGTCTGAGATGCACGGCTAATCTTGGGCGGCTATGGACAATCTTGTCTCTGACAGAGGATGGGCTGGCGATAAGGCTCATATGAAAGGAAAGTACACATATCTAAATCGCGTATGCTGTCCTCAGCTGCATGTGCAGATGCCAGCACACGTCTGCACATGAGGAGACAGAGGGCCCAGCCACTATTTTGTGCGAGACCTTACATGCAGTTGTGTGTGTGTGTGTGTTTTGTGTTCAGTCTCAGTGCGGTGGGGGTTGTGAAGCAGTACAGTCACCAGGCAGAACAGAGTGGATCTATAAATTGATGGAATTCAAAGCCTCCAGCATCGATTACCATTATAACAAACAGCAGCACACAGAATGTCTGATTATTTTTAGACAAAGATTCTGTGTTCTCAGCAACAATTGTGCTGATGCTGTCACACTTTCCAACATCTGCCTATGATTGCAATTAGATGGGATACAAAAAGAAAAATAATACCACATCTGCGTTTTCCTCTCTTCTCCTCCTACTCCTCCTTCTCTCCGTTTTCTGTCTTTAATTTGTGCTGTCCAAGCCATGCGTACAATAGTGATTTTAACTTAGCCCACCTCAGCGCAGTACCTTGGTAGAATACCTTTTTTATTCTTCCTAACTCGTCAACATTTTCCACCATGCTTTGTCTCTGTGAGCTTACTACTACAGATGTAATCAAGGCAAACCTACTTTAATGAATCAATGTCAACCCCCCTCTATGCAATTCATTAGTGAATCACATAGTTTGCCTAAAACTCTTCCATTTGCAGAAAAATGTACTATCCCCTCAGACTGTTTTAAAATTAAATCATTACCTGAAACATAACCGACATCCATGAGAGAAGCTGAAATTTGGTTTACACTTGACTTGATTTTTTGACATCTTAATTATTCCATCCCGATCTTTCACACAAGAGGTACCCCAACAATTAGACTTTATACCGATCTGATCAAAACCGGTTGGCATTTTGCATTCATGCAAAATCGCGCAGCAAATTTAATGTCCTAATTTGGACCATATATCAACGACACCACTGATCAGATCTACGAAACATAACCCTGGCAGATAATGTGTTGCCATAGTGTGTATGCTGGACCAAAAGCCGGTATATTGTTTTGCCTTGCCTTGTCTGGTCGGAGATGAAATCCTTCAGTGATTGTGAGTCTCTGCACTAAATCGAATAATGTTTTAGGATCCCAAAATGGTATCCTCAGACTAAATGCGACAAGAAAAATATGTCTTTAAAAAAAGCACACTGACAAAGTACAAACAAAATCCCTGGTCACAAGGAGCCTGGAAAAACAATACATAAATAGAAGGTGTTTTCTCAAGACAAGGTACAAGGGAAACACCTCGACTACACAAACAAAATGTCAAGATTCCAATCACACAAAATAAAAGATGAAGAAGTATGATAAGCCAAATAAAGAAAATACGTACAAAGGGAGGGCCTATAATAAATACAAGCAGCTCAACAGAATCAACCCACCTTCCAATACGGACTTCTTTTAATTCCTTGGAAAGCTTTGAAATCCACGACAAATTCAATGATAGTAGAAATGTGGATTCCTGTGGCAAAGTAATTTAATAATTGGACCCATCTAACATTTCTGGATTAACTGAGGAAAAAAACCACAACAACCTAACCATACTGAGCTTGATTTTATTGATAGTAAACATTCCTTGTTTTGAACATTGTGGAATTGATTGAAGAATAATCAACACCATTGACAATTTATCTTCAAAAATTCATTTTTTACCTTGTTTGAATTTTTTTTCAATGAAGGTTAATATTTAAATTTGGGCCAATATATTTTGAACATCATCTGCAAGAAACATGCTTCATTTCCATATTAAAGCAAAGGACTGGACTGATGGTTCGATTTAAGACATGGCTGTGACACATTGCTCTTCAAGCCCGTTTCTTTACTTCCAGGGAGCAACAGGTCGATCTGACTAAAGCCAATTAGCTTCAAGCTCCCTGGTCTTTGTTTCAGAGTCAGAAGTCACTGAGCGATCTCTCTCACATTGACTTGAGGATACAAGTACTGAATCTATGCAAAAATTCCCTCTTTGCAGTCCCTTCAGCTATGATGACAGCATCTCCTCTCCCAGGGGCACGTTCATCAATTATGGCTGGATGTTTGACTGACACAGGCTTAATGACAGGATCCCTGTATTGACCCGACTGCCACACACTCAAAATTTGGTCCCTCATGACCTTTTTAAAAGCTGTCAAAGATTCAATAAACAAAACTCTTAATCTTATGGCCTGTTGAATTCATTTTTCATCTTAAAAGACAATTGGAAGCATGTGTGTGTCTTGTTAAACTATTTTGTTTGATTAAAACCCATTATCGCTTAACACAGACTAGTGATCAATTCTGCAATTTTCCCACATATTTCCCACACATGTAAGTATGTAAGTTATTATTATTATTATTATTATTATTATTATTTAATTGTCTATACAGCTCGTGTAAACGGCCTATGAAACCATGTTAAAAGTTGTGCTTTCAAGGTTTGGCTTTTGCGATACCTGCTCCTCCCTTCAGATTTTTTTGGTGATGAGTCACAACACTGGCAAGAGCACCGTTAATCATCGTTACTTGTCAATGTCAATAATCCTGGACAACGAATAAAATGAACTGGGCGGATTGAGACTGCAGAAGTCATTTTGTTGGATTTAGTCTGACTGCTCTAAAACCATCAACCTACTTTGCCATTTTTTCCTTTCATTCATTCATTTATTTATTTTACAAATTGTTTATCCCCAGCTGAGTCGCGGCAATGCTGTCTTGAGGTGGCAGCAAATTTAAATGTAATACATAAAATATTTATTGATTTATTTTTATTGTTCTTCCATCCATTTTCTAAACTGCTTATCTGGACGAGGACCATAATTTATTTTATAATCTCAGTAATGATCAATAAAGAAATACCACAATACTAGTATACTGCATGGCAAAATGCAGAATATCACATAATCATTTTACACTCTATTGTTGCCTATTTCCTCTGCTATTTCTAACCTAGACTGCTCTCATCAGAGAAAGTCGAGTAAGCAACAGTTCTGCTTCGTACTTCTTCACAAAACCTCTGAAGTTAAATTGATATGTTTTTATACCGGCTTCTTAACTTTCTAATGATCTACAAAAACTATAGGCAGCTTGCCAAAGAGCCCCACCATTGTCCTTGCACTTTTTGACCATCAATTAAAATGCATAACTATTGCTCATTATCTAGCAAATAGCGAAGACACTAATGTACTTATGAGACCACTGAAGCACCGGTAGACTGAAATCATCTCACAGTTCTATTTTAAGTGCTTATAAAATCCACTCAATCACTTCCAGAGAAATTTACATTTGGCAAGATTAGTTGGTCTGGGGCCAGTGGAATCCAGAGAAGGTTGGCTACTTTCTGAACGAATCGCTAATCTTCAGGCAAGCTCATCCCAGATAGACTGTGGTAACTTACTAGAAAGTAATAAAAAAAAATCTTGTTTTCTTGTACTTTATGGTCTTGGTCACTTTTAACTGTACCGACATGCATTTGAAGCGTGTCGATAAAAGCCTCCAATGTCACGGACGGTCGACTTTAAGGCGCTTGTCCATTTGCCATCTTTGTTGACTATACGCTTTCTTGTGTCTTCTTGGCTTGCTACTTCTTCCCATTGAAATTTGCTCTTGCAAAGTCATGTGTGACATCATACATAACAGTGGTCCTTTTATGTACGAAAAAAAATGACAAAATGGCATTGTACGCTGCAATCAACAAAGGCCCCAAAAACTCGCTTGACAACTTGTGACAGCTTCAGTGAAAAGCAGCCGTGTGATATAGAAGTCCTCCAAGTTGCTCAGTGACTTGTCAGTCCAGGGACATGAACCAGTAGCCCTTCAATTAACAGCACTGACCGATAGTCTGCGCCTATCCCACGAGGTTGCTGAGGTTCAAGTCTCATCCCGTCCTTTTCTTCTCATTTTCCTTGTGTGATGATTTATTAAATTGCCTTTAAGTAAGACTGCAGCTTTATTAATTAAAATACAGACCATTTATTATCCTGGCTTCATATAGAAATTTAAAGTTAATAGAATCCCTTACTCCACTTTCCAATTGCACCCCAGTAGTAACAAGAACAGTTCCTCATCAGTTCTAATGAATCACAGTTAAAAATGAAGGTGAACATACAGCGGTCTGTTCAGTCGATACTCAGTATAGGGGAGTCGATTTTAGATTCGCCTTTTTTTGTACTTTGCTGAAAGAGCCCGGAATTGGATGACTGATCGATAATATTGGATTTGCGCATGGCGTGTGGGGCAGCCGAGTCCAGGATGAATGCAAGGTTCTGATGAAGGGCCTGCTGCACAGACAGCTCCAAATAGTGGATCAGACATGTAGCCAGGGTGGAGCGCTCATTTCCTATAACACTGACATGTACACAAGCGATGTGCAGAGACAATAATGAAAGATCTATAGCAAGGGCAGTCGTAGCTAAAGGCGAAGTTGGAAAAGCAAAAGCCAGTGGCTACCTTGTATTGAAAATCTGTTCCCAACCAATATAAAGATTGGTGGGTAACAGATAAAAATAGATCAGATTTATCATTTATATTGGTATTTGTGTTGTGGTAGCATATTGGTGGATTGTTGAAAGCAGGTTTGGTTGGCCTGTGAAACAGTCCTTCATTTGAAAAGGAAGATTTATTTCTTGATAGGGTATTTGTCAGGTTATAGGGTTTTTACACGCGACTCTACGCCCCACACACACGCACGCACGCACGCACGCACGCACGCACACACACACACACACACACACACACACACACACACACACACACACACACACACACACACACACACACACACACACACACACACACACACACACAGAACACCACCACCCAACCCCTCACTTTCAGCCAAGCCCTCACTGGCTTTCGCTCTGTAGTGGTTGCAAGTATATTGATTATTTCTAATACTGATTATCTAAAAGGCCTTGTGCTACTGTAGGCATTGGATTTATTTTGGTTAATTATTTATGGGCAAGGGCTGCCTGTAAGTATCCATAGTGCTCTATGATCATTATTACAATAGTAATATTCACTCTATTTTCATATTGCATTGCAGATTTATGCCCACTCTTTATTGGATGAGGTTTGACAGGTTGAATTGCCTTATATTCCCTCTTTGTTCCTCTCACCTCAGTGCTGTTCTTTTGTCTGTTTACAGAGGGAGCTAAACTCTGTAGCATCTGAGCTGGCGGGGCGACAAGAGGAGAGTGAACATTCTCATAAGCATCTGCTAGAACTGAACAGGGAGTTCAGGAGAAATGTACCTGAGGTGAGATACATCCATCCATTTTCCGTACCGTTTATTCCTCAGGGTCGCGGTGGGTGCTGGAGCCTATGCCAGCCGTCTTCGGGCACGAGGCGGGGGACACCCTGAATTGGTTGTCAGGGCACACAAAGACATCCAACGGTCACTCTCACACTCATACCTAGGGACAATTCGGAGTGTTCAATCTGCCTGCCATGCATGTTTTTGAAATGTGGGAGGAAACCGGAGGACCCGAAGAAAACCTACGCGGGCCCAGGGAGAACATGCAAACTCCACACAGGCGACCTCTGCACTGTGAAGCCGGCATGCTAACTACTCAACTACCGGGCCATCCTGAGATACATACAAATGCCCAAAATTAATTTCAGTGCAACTCAAACTCTTTTGTCCAGAGAGTTTTTCTTTTGTAAAAGCTGCATTCGCACAATATAGATTGGCACCTCCGGGATACGTGTAAGCAGTGATGGTCAAGCCAATTCCTATATTGCCCTCCTCCACCAGGTCTACAAACAAGACTTCTACCAGGCGGCACTGACATAAAAAGAACCATGGAAGTGTGTGTGTGTGTGTGTGTGTGTGTGTGTGTGTGTGTGTGTGTGTGTGTGTGTGTGTGTGTGTGTGTGTGTGTGTGTGTTTGTGTGTGTGCATGCGTGTGTATTTTATGTACATGTGAGCTGCATTTGTTTTATGCATAGAGGCAATAAGAGCTGCAGAAGCTTACATTCAATACGTCTGTGTAAGCTCTCAGTCGTACAGGAGTGGTCCATCGATGAGAAGGTTTCTTCAGCCGTCATTCTCCATCTCTTCCATGTAAAGATTAGCCACTATGGGTGAAACTGGTGAGCCCATAGCACAACCAATAAAATTTTTCCCGAAATTGAAAATACGTAGTATTAAGGCAGATTTCTAATAATTGGCAGATGTGATCCGGTTTAAGTTTGGTTCTTTCATGCAGAGAAACATCCGCCAGCAGCCTCGTCCTCACCACTGAGACTGCTGCTGGGGTTGGGACAGATGTAAAGAGAGAAGTCACATCGTATGCGAAAGTCAAATCTTAGCGAAAGAACATAGATGGTTTGAAAGGGGGGTAAAAGAAGCGATTCTTATAAAACAACTAAATCCTTCATTAAACCGGTCTGGTGGGGTGAGGTTCAATTTGGATCGTTCATACAATAGCCTGCTTAGGCAAAACAGGTTAGGCAACTTTCGCAATGCTGATGAGGGTCGTTATGCTGATGAGGTGATACCGGGGGGAGTGGGGGTAATAGGCCAGTCGTTAGTCAGGAATGTAGGAACAATCAGTGGGGCCACAGGGAGGGGTCCTCTGCCCCCCCAACCTGAGAGTAGGGACCTATCATAGCTGTGTCCGGCGCCACCATGTCTGGACATTAGGGATATATAAATTGGGCCGATACGACCAGTCAGACTTTAGTTCGCTGACGAAGCCTCTTGGATAGGAGGCGAAACGTCCGAAACCTTCACTTTTGTACAGATGACGGCTAAAGAAACCTTACATTCAATAATCACTTCTATTTTGTAGTGTATTAAGGCACTAAGATGTGATAAATTAGCCTTTACTAATGATACCAGAAAGCATCTCTCTGCATAACACAAAAATCAATTTTCTGATTATCCAGTGAAATCAAATAGAACTATTTCTTATTTAAACCTTTTTTTTAAAGGATCTTGCTGTCATATGCCGTGGCCCCGCTGGGCCGTGTGTCGTTTTACCAGCTAAAATACGCAATATAATAATAATAATAATAATAATAATAATAATAATAATAATAATAATCCATTTCATCTAATTTCTAAGCGCCTTTCAAAACCCGCAAGGTCACTTTACAGTCACAGGATCAGTTTTTCTGCATGTGAGCAGCAGCAGCCACATGCGCAATATAGCAATATATAGTAATCTCATCAGTAAAACTCAGCCGTGTAGGACAGAATCATGCTGTCATCACTGGGAGGCCGATCTCCTTTACCTGGGTTTGTGGGAGCTCACCCAGTCTGGATCCTGAGCTTTTGACGCAAGCCACTCAAAAGCACCACATTTGAAACATGTCTTCTGAAATCTGACAGGTTTAGCCACAAAGACACACACTACGCTCACATGTGTTGTGAGGGCAAATGTAGAGAACAACCAATAAACTTGTTTCAAAGTCTTTCATTTAATGTATCTCTGTTCATAGGAAATCCGGGAGATGGTGGCACCAGTTCTCAAGAGTTTCCAAGCCCAGGTGAGTCAAGCCATTTCACAAAACATTGGTTCAGATTTTTTTTTAAATGCCTGTTGTAATTATTTTGATATTTTTTTGTTTTTGGAAAATCTCCACCGAATGCCGTCGGCGTTGAGACCACTGTGCTTCCCTCTAGATTGATTGATTAACTAGTTAAGGTGGAGAAATCCATGCCATGCTTTTCGCGTTCCTGCTCATTGGGTGCTTATTGACTGATGCCTTTTCTGTCAAATTGAAGTAGCATCTATCTGCCATTAGATGATCAGATATCTCGCTTCTCATATTTTCTTCCCGAGACAAGCCCTCATTTCCTGTTGTGATGGTGCATTCACTGTGCCCCCTGTCTGACGGTGCCATATTGAAAAAGTCATCTGATACCTCCCATGTCTCTGCTCTAGCCATTAAACCAAGGTCATAAATCACATTTGCGTGCTGCGTTATGGTCCGCAAAGCAGACACTTATGGAAATGATACCACAAATATGTTTCCAGTGTTGCCCTACCCTTAAAACTTCAGCTGATTTCTAACCTGAACCCTCCCCCACCAACTGTAAACATTACAACATTCTGTGTGGATCATTCACCTCTCTTGCAAGTAATTATTGGCAGTTTCTTTTTAATTCTCCATCTGTGCAAGCAACCAGGTTCCGCGGCAAAAGCTTCCACGTTCAATACGGTATGCCGCGATGGTGACGGATTTGTGGGCTAATTCAATTATCCCCATTGTAATGTTGCACAAATATCAGAAACTGCCTTCCATATCTTTATTGTGCAAAGATGAACCCATAGGATTAATTTAAGCACCATTGATGTCTGCCAACTGGGAGCCTAGTGATGTTCCATAGTAGATAAAATAGACTGATAATAAGCCACCCCACAGCCTGATTTTTTTTTTTTTTTTTTGCTTGTTCAGTGCAGGTCTCTTTCCTTTAACTTCCACCGTCTTCTATTCTGCTTGTTAACAGAGACACATCCAGCCGTTATTTTGATTGTGAGGTCTTAAGCTTCTCTGTGACCGTAATAATAGAATCCTCTAGTGTTGTCTGATACACTTTGACCGTATTGGGAATATCAAACAGCTTGCAGAAGCTTGTGAACTTTACCCAGCATAGTCTGTGACCTCAGTGTGAGCCCAGGGACCTCGGCCTGCTGCTGCTGGGGCAGAGTACGTCGACAGGGTGGAGCTGAATGGCTTGTTTGGCTCTGTGCTTTGGGACAGGCTGATGCTCCCCCGCAGCTGCACTATGCAGGTGGTGCAGGACATAAAAGTTCCGAAGTGTTTGCGAAAACATCTTTAGAACTGGGTCCCGGCTTCTACACCCTCCAGCCTTCAACGCATCCCAGTTTGGGAGACCCAGAGGAACGCCTCGTGGCACTTGGACCCTCATCATGCCACTTCTAAGGGAAAAGTCAACCCCTTTGAAGTGTTTGCGACATGACAGGTTTCTCTCTTTTCTTATTCATTTCAATGTTTCCCACCCACTTTCTCTCTCTCTGTTCTCGTCCAATCTCGCCGTCTAATTATCGCTAACCAGGCGACTGATTAGAAACCCGACCTAGTTTTTCTGTGGAGTTTGGTGGAGGAGGAGAAAGGGTTAATCCCAGAGCTGGTGACTGTCATTGGTCGCTTCCCTCCTTTTTCTCCTCTTTTCATTCCGCTCTTCTTTCTTTCCCTGGAAGTTGGCTAATGAGGTCCCGTCAGAGCTGAGGAGAGGTGTTAATTTGGCCTTGTGAAGTAGGAAGGAGATTAAGGACAGTGAGGAGCTGAGTTTACGGCTTAAAATACACCGCTGTCCTTATTAATCCACAGGGCCCTCAGAGGCCAGCGTTTTTGGATTTATAATGAACACGGTTTTATAATTAAGGTAAGTTGAATAAAAATTGACCGATATGAACAATACATGATGCTTGTCTCTCTCGTCTTTGGCATGCATTTGGCGGCAGCGTGATTACCGTCTTCCCCAAATAACTGATGGTGGGAGAGTAGAGCCTGCTGGACGCCTTGTTGACGCACAAAGAACGTTCTCACCCCAGACTCACCATGAACGTGTTGGCTTTTCAATGCAATTTACACCTCACTCTCGCTTTCGAGTGTAAACACTCCTCAGGACAGGCCTTTGCTAGGTGTAGAATCACCCATTTCTCATATGTTGATTTCGATTATTTTACGTATTTCTTTTCCCCCTTCTCTCGATGTCATTTGGCACGCTAAGAAATATGCATATGAACTTGTTATTACGGAAACTTGCTTTCCAGTGATAATCTATGCCGCGTAATTTAGAGCTGATTTTGAGGGTTGTGGAGAGGGAGAGTCTGAAAAATAGTTTGTAACGTGTAATTAGCAGATCTATTCGTTACATACCATGAACCCTTCAAGCTCAGGAATCATTATTTGCCCTCATTATCTACCAGCAAGGTACACTAGAGCTGAGTACCCATCAAAAAAAGCCTCAAAGCCTAATTAAAGCGCTGCGACCAGTGATGGGGGTTGGTGGACACCTGTTGATGAAACTGTGCCATTCCTTCTCCTGGGATTGGGGAATGTCTGGTGGTAGGAGGGGAACAATGTTTTTTCTTTCCCCATGTTTTGTTGTTGTTTGTGTTCCACAAGAGGCACTTAACAACTTCCCAAAGTGACCTTTATGTCCAACTTATGTATGCGTTTGGAAAAAAAGGAAAACTAGATCAGCCAAACTTTTTCAGATGTTTCAGATGTTTTGTGCTGTTAGACTTGTCAGACAACGGTGTGGAAAAACAAGGACACTGGTCAGCAGAAACTCTAATCATATTGAGTCGAGCGATTGTTTATCCTAGGTTTAATCATTTCAATTAATGAAGAATTCTGAATGTATGTAATAAGTGGGTAAACTGGGTAAATCTTTATATAGCACAGTTATAACAAAGCGCTTCACATAAAATGACAAAATACTAATTTAAAACAGATTCTTATCTTACAGACAGTGTATACTGTAATGTAGTACAGCACATAACATCAGTCATGCAATCGTAACCACTATTCCTGCATTTGCTTTGCTATTTGAAGCAGTTCTAAATGAAACACAAGAGACTCAAAGTGTCCTTTCACCAGAGGCTCAGAGAACT
Organism: Hippocampus bargibanti; assembly: GCF_051943395.1. NCBI lineage: Eukaryota > Metazoa > Chordata > Actinopteri > Syngnathiformes > Syngnathidae > Hippocampus > Hippocampus bargibanti. The sequence continues at coordinate 26,135,881 of NC_142737.1, forward strand.
TACACTCAAAATGTGCACATGTTGCTTTAAAGGACAACACCTCCGGACAAGTTTTGTCCATAATTTGTCAAATGACTTCAAATGACTTCTACTCAGCGCATTTTACAAAGATTCCACCGCATATAGCTGTATTTTACATTTTAAGACTTGAGCTGAATATTCAGGAAGTCTTGTTTTCGAGTTGATGACGATGCCTGACATGACGTCACGCCTGGAACGCACCTGACCGAGAAAGGGACACACAATGCATTTTGCGGTGCTTTGTTTGGTCTGAAAACTTTGTGTTGATCCGTGTTGATGGGAAAATTAGAGGTAAAACACATAAATAACGCGATGGTGAATCGTTGTGTGTTGCACCAAGACTACTATTTGATTCTAGTTGACACAAATTCCCAGCAGACAAATCAGCCCATTTCCAACGGAGCTTGGGCGGCATCTTGTGCATTTTCTGGGCGCTACATTGGAGTCCAGACGGCTCGAATTGATACGGAAGAACTTCTTTAATCAATTGCAAACTTGTGTGCTTTCCTCTTCAGAACTATTTGAATCATATTCATAACTGAATGGGTAGCAAGAAAGCATCTCCTCCGAATCTGAACTTTCTGAAGCCATTGTTTTAATTCTGTCCTACGTCCTGGCGTGACGTCACGAACTGGGGGCGGGACATTCTGAAAATCCCCAATTTGCAGATCATTTTGTTGAGTTTTAGCACACTTTAAGTCATTTTTGCATTTGACTAAAAATATCAGCCTGCGTGTTTTGGGTATTTTAGATGCCATAAAATGTTTTTCTGACGTAAGTTAGGAAACAAAAAATGGTGTTGGTTGTCCTTTAAGCAAAGTTTCAAAGTAAACAAGATCCTGTAATGTCTAATGGACAAAAACAGATGGTTAACCTCTCCGCTTCAATTCCAAGCGGCAACTCGGGTCTCTATTGGCATACATGCTCTTCTCTCCTCATCCCCAGCCCCAGCAACCAACTATGAAGCTACACCAACGCAGCTTGCCCAACAGCGGCGACATATCCGCTGAACAAAGCAACGCTGTGAAAAAACAATCCACCGATTTTATTCACATCTGACCCGCGTCACTTTCAAATGTGACACAAATCAGATTTTTTTTTGGAATGCGACCTGAGTATGAATGGACACCTTGCATGCATCCCTCCTATGTGTCCTCAAAAGCCAAATATGTGCTCTGTACAGGCGGAAGAAAATGTTTGAGGGGGAGATTGGCAATCATCTGCAAATCTGTAAAATCATTTTCAATGGAAATTTGGCTTTAATCTAATCTCACTTGAAACAAAACCCAACTTGACATTTGTGGTGATAGCAGTGATGCAGACGATTACTTGATTTCGTTCGGCAACGACGTTACGTCATCATTAACTTGTTCACTGCCTTTCCTGTATTCGGAAAAGCATGACATGGAGCGCCATTCCTGAATTTGCTTGGGTTTTGTTTTTTTCTTTTCGACTGCCGATAAAGTGCTGGTCAGACCTCTGGCAATGTTTTTCCCTCATACGCGTTTGCCTTTTGTACAGCCACCCCCATTTCAAGCTCAGATAACTCCAGACCCACATAACTTTAGGATTAACTGTTTTTCTCTCATGAAAGAAGAGAGTCGAAGATTTCTCATGCTGCATTGGATGTTTCTGTAGTGCTCATACTCAATATTCTGTGGGTCCTGCAATTTGAGTGAAAATGACAAAAACCCTGTCACTGACACCATTTTTTGCTTGCAATTTAATATTCCATTGTTAAAGTAAATTTAGATCCCCCAAAAGAACAACATTGTCATTACACATTAAAGAGATTCGGGGTCTTCGACAATGCAACCAAGACTAAATTGTCTTGCTGATGTGAATGGGAATTGTCATCTTTCTCCATAGGTTAACGTGAAAGTATTTCAAGACAAAATGACCCCTGTTCAGTGTGCCCTGCAAGTGTGTCTGTAAAATTAGTGCATGATACAAGTCACACAATGGGGCATACTCTCCTGTGTGTCAGAAAAGTCCGAAAAGGCGTCCCACTGTGCACTTTTTTGGCTGCAAACATTCTGCCACTTTTGTACCTTCATAAAACGAACGCCCTGTCGGTGGAGCAGCCTTGAAATCCAGGCATTCCCTGACATATCTGTGAATGCGCACATGCTCCCAGAGACTCAAGCATCTTTTCTCTTCCGCACTGGAGACTGCACTCACCTCTTGAAGGCTTACCATCATATTGCATGTTTTGAGCCATTTCCACAGCCGCTGACAGCGAAGCTAATAGCTGTTACCCACCGATATGGCAGATTCCTGCATGACATTAAAACGTGGGGGACTGGCTGCGTATGTAAGCCCTGCTACATTACAAGAACAGACTCGTGTTGACATTGTCTCATATAAGATGACTGTTTTTTTCCACCTGCGAGGACCGTTTCCAAATGCCATTATGGCTTTTTGGTGGTTGTCCACAAATATCCGGGTTATACATGGTATCAGAAGTCTGAATGAGAGAATCACAGTGCTTATAAAGTGCACAGAAAAAGGCATGTAAGAAATTGACTGAAGCATGAATGGTAGATTATGCCCCAATGGCTATCCTTTCATCCATCCATTTTGTAATCTGTTTATTTTCACAAGGCTCACAGGCGTGTTGGAGCCACAAAGCAGGGGACACCCTGAACTGGTTGCCAGCCATTCACAGGGTATATATAGACAAACAACCTTTTATGCATTAGCACAGAGCAAAGCGACCAAATGCAACATGTTCCTCACAGAAAAACAGGTATTCAACATTTGCGGACTGAAAGATCCATCGGTATGTCATCCAGTTGGTGATGATAACAAAAGGCGTATGACCCCCTGTCATCAGCTAAATGAGTGTCAGTCTGGAATGGACTTAATTATACCTTATGAAACCAGTTTGTTTGTCAAAATTAATTTTGATTCTTTATATTTAATACAGTGTTATATTTAGTCAGTGGTGATGGTGCTTTTTTAAATATATCCATCCATCCATCCATCCATCCATCCATCCATCCATTTCCGCACCGCTTATTCCTCATTCGGGCACTAGGCGGAGGATACCCTGAATTGGTTGCCAGCTAATTGCAGGGCACACAGACAAACAACAGTCACTCTCGCACACACACCTAGGGACAATTTGGAGTGTTCAATCTGCCTGCCATGCATGTTGTTGGAATGTGGGAGGAAACCGGAGGACCTGGGGAAAACCCACGTGGGAGAACATGCAAACTCCACACTGCGAGGCCGGAGTGGGACGCGAACTGCTAACCACTCGACCACCGGACCGCCCTTTTTAAATATATATTTCATTCATTTATTAGTTTTCTTGGTGGACCCAAAAAGAAATGAATCAGTTTTCAATTCATTTCAATGAGGAAAATAGATCTTTGATGTATGAGTCTTTCGTGGTCTAAAACAAACTCACAAGACAATGTACCACTGTAGTCTATATACTTTGTTGTTGATTGTGTGCCATTTGTAACATCCAAGCCTTGTCTGTACAGTGGTGGACCATCAGAGCCTGTAAGGCCTTCTTTGCTGGCCTAAAAATATCTGAATCACAGACTGATTTCTTATTAAAAAAATCCAAATTGTCATGCAGATTCCTTTCATTACTTTTCCATTGTGTGCTGCTTTCAGATGGGTGTTTTCATATTTACGCATTTAACCAATCATATTTGAGCCATCATTTAGGGTCACAATTTCTACCTGGACGCCTTCACAATCAGTTCTGCAGGCCCTGCCGCGTCAGATGTGTCGATCAAACTGTTGCTTTAATCAGATTTCGAGTTGGCAACCCAAAAGGTTGACCAGCACCTGCTTTATAGTCAGTTTTCACAAATTATGATTGGCTAGTCGCTAGCCAATCATAGTTTGCGAAAACCTCTTTGATCACTAGCTGCTAGTGACAAGAGCATAGCTGCTAGTGACAAGAGCATACTGGCCAGAGCTGGCACACTTTATTGGCAGCGAACCGCATAGGAAAATATTCTGTATTGTTCTGTTGATTTAATAGCGGTTTTGTCAACCCACAATGGCTGAAGGAGAAGAAATGGATTTGGTTGCAGATATACTGTACTATTAAAGCCATTTTGAAGACGGACTTTTCACGAAAAGATGGACATCATTAAGAAAGGTCAGACAGTTATTTCCTAGCTAACAGTACCATCTAGTGGACTTGTAGTAAATCACACCACACTTTTTACAGTCACAGCTGTGAATTGATTCAGACGTAGCACTACTGAAGGCCTAGCGATGAAATCCACTGCTCACCAATGTGTATGGATATTATGAGCCATGGCCCCTGACATATGGCAATAGTCATATTGTAATTTTCAAATAATGTACACGTTGAGACCTGCTTTCAAATGTTTGCATTGTCAAAGACCAAAATGCCATTGCCATGTGAATACCTGGCTGTGAGAACTTGCCTCATGTATCAGGCATGCGATGGCCTGATACATATAGTTGATGATGAGGGTGTTCACTCGAACGCTAGCAGCTTCGCCATGACCCGGACGAGGACGAACAGGGTAGAAAATGGAGGGATGATGGATGATTTCTGTTATGGAGAGTGGAGTGCAGATTATTGACCTGACCCGAGTCTTGATGTCGGAAAGTGTTTCAGAGAACCATATTGCATTGCCCTGAGCCTGTGCGGTGAGGTAGACAAACACCATCTTTGATCATCCATGTAGCAGTTCTTCCTTCTTTTTGATTAATTCCTGAAGGAAATGATCATTTCTCTTGAATGTATGAATACGTTATGAACAGTGGAATGAATCCAAGTGTAGAGGAATGATAATTAATTACAGTGCTATGATAAAAGGCTGTTATGTGTTATGACGCAAGCTTCCTCCGTCATTATGAGTGTCTACGTAATTACCTTTCTGCACAAGCCAGCGCTCCTGGCGATGCTGGCGGTGAGAGCGGCGCTCACCGAGTGAGTCCAACGGTCATAAAGCTTTTCCGTGCTTAATTGTCTGAGGGGCTCAATGGCACTTTCATAGATGAGGGACTGTGCCGTTAGGTAAAATGCTTGGCGATGCACCAGCTTTTCCAGCTCAATGAAGACAGATCTTCATTATGGGCTAAATATTGTGGTTATTAGCTACAGATTACTCAAGTGGATGGCTAACTTGGGAAGGTGGGGTCGGGATGAGTGAGCATCTAATCCATTTCAAAGCAGCCATTTCACTGAATTTGTCAGATTTTTAATTTCACATTTTTGCACCTATCCTGACGAGGGACATTTATACCACCCACCCATTCCTCCCTCAGGCTAAGATTTGGAGGCTTCATACTGATCCGACCAGGTATGGCTAATGCTTGTGTCTTGACCGACTGTCTCATCCCCAATGAGCAGCGAGCCACTAGCAGGTTCTTCAGATCATTATGTAATCAAAGCACATCCAGGCCGCCAGCCTATTGTTGCCAACATAATGGGCTCCTGGGCCATGTAAACTCCCGACTCTCTGCTCCAGCTTTATCACTAGAGTCCTCTTCATAGTAAAGACTATGGAGAGAAAGAGGAAAAGAGAGAGAAAGCATGGGAGGGTAATTGGCCTTTAGGTAATACCTTCCTTGAGCCATTTAGATCTTCTCCAGAGGGTGAATGTCTTCATCTGTTATTAACTTGTACTGAAAGATACTTTCCCCCAAAGTTAATGCTTTTTATTTATTTATTCAAGAGATTTTGTTGAAACAAATGCACATGCACTTGCAAGGAGTTAATGGCAGAAACCACATAGTTACGTACGCATGCAGCAGTTATCATCACAAGATCTAATGAATAACCAGTCACTGTCTTGGTTAATTCTTGTGAAAGAATGTCCATCCATCTCTCCTCCTTAGGGCAGCGAGTGGGGTAGAGACTTTCCCACTCGACTTTGGGGGATGGGTGTTGTACAGTAGACTGGTTTCCACCCAACCACACGACCATGAGACAACCATTCATGGTCACATTAACAACTATTGGTGATTTGGAGACTTCCATTAACCTAATACACATATTTCTGGACTAGAGAAGGAACATCACACAGACTGATGGCGCACACGCGCGCACACACACACACACACACACACACACACACACACACACACACACACACACACACACACACACACACACACACACACACACACACTTGCACACCGTCGGATGGATCATACAAAGCAATGACTTCAACTACTTTTCACAAAACTTGGACAGTGCTGGCGTTGAAGCCACGAAATTCTGGGGTTATCTATCCTATAGCAGGGGTGTCCAAACGTTTTGCAAACGGGGCCAGACTTGATGTGTTCAAAATGGAAGGGGAGAGCAATCTATGTGGACATTGTTTCCATGTAACAGCAATTAATTTATCGCTTCACATTGAACTCTTTAAAAACAGCCTCTGTCTTACAAATGTGGTCGATGCTGTTGTTATATATTTCAGAGAAGAAATAGTCCAATCTCCACCCAACCTTGGAGCGTTGGCCCTCGCAGTCAACTTTACTCCTTTTGTTGATTGTTACCATGTTAGAACGTTGGGGGGCTCATTCAGTCAATTACTCATCTTACTACTCATTTTAATTTGCTGTTCCTCATTTAGCATCTAAATGGCATCATTTAGCACATGCAGGTAACTGCCCAATGTATTAATTCTACACGTGGGCCAGACGTAATTGATTTTATGGCGGAGGCTGCGGACCTGATGAAAATTGACCACGGGCCGTATTTGGCCCCAGGGCCGGACTTTGGACATTGCAAAAGCATGACAAAAAATATTTGTCAGTTAAACGCATTATTATCACCATTATTATCAGCAACTAGACCGGACGACAAACACGGATGCCCTGATCAAAAATGGACAGAGTTGCTTCTTCCTACTCCAGAAACAGAGGTCTTTTGTGGTTCAGGGGTCACTCCTTAAGACATTATTTGACTCTGTGGTCGCTTCAGCCATCCAGTATGGAATTGTCTGCTGGTGAGGCAGCATCACCACCTGGGACAGAAAAAGACTGGAGTGCTTGGTCAAGAGGACCATTTCTGTCCTGGGCTCCTCCCTGGACTCTCTAGATGAGGTGGGCAACGAATGGACGCTAGGTAAACTGAAAGCTTTGATGGACAGCCCCTCCCACACCCTTCTGGCCACCCTGACAGCACTGGGGAGCTCTTTCAGCCGGAGACTGTTACATCCGCGCTGCAAAAAGGAGAGGTACCCCCACTTTTTCCGACCGACTTCTGTCACGCTTCTTAATAAACACATGTGAAAAAAAATCTGGTCTCAAGCTTTGTAAATCGCACAGCCACCTTATGTCGAGTCAATACAGTTAAGTGTATCAAAGATGCTTGTTATACTTTGACATACAGTGAGACCTCAGCTTACAAACTTAATTTGTTCCCAGAGTGTGTAAGCCAAAAAGTGTGTATCACCCAAAAAAAATCCCATAGGAAACCATTAAAATGGGAATAATCCGTTCCTGGGTTTCCATAAAATATACTTTTCAACTAAATAAGCCTGAAAACTACACACAACATACCTTATTCTATGTATAATTGTTAAAGCTATTGTATTGTAATGAAAGAAATACACTGCACTGTATAATAAAGTCACTTTATTTACATTTGTGATGGTCATTTATGGCTTGGTGGAATGGCGTTGGAGGTCTGAGGTCAAAGGGAATTTCTGTTTGGAAAGAGACTCACATTCCATAAGGACTCCATAAGGTCGCCAAAGCGAATCAATGTCCTCCATCTATCCCAGTTTAGTCCATGAGGACTGTAATTAAAGAAATAAACTGTGCTGTAAAATAAAGTTGTATTTACCTTTTTGATGGTCGTTGATGGCTTATGGAAGGAGAGTCACCTTCCATAAGGACTGTTGGTAACTTGGCTTCTCTTCTTTGCTTCATTGGAGACTCGTTTTTGCTGATTAAAAACCTCTTAATTGACACCTGTTGCTTTCTGATGTGTAATGTCTTACGAAGCTGAGGCATCACATTATCGTTCATCATGTTGATGATTGTCATAGCCAGTCTTTTCTGGATGGAACTGTTCGGTAAAAACCTGCACATCATTCCAGTTTACCAACATTGCCTTTATTAGCTCACTTGATGCTGCAGCCATCTCCTCCTTAGATGTTCTCGAACCATCCGTTGCTGGCTTTAAAATCCTCAATAAGCGCCGAACTTCCAGGTTGGCGCATGGCGATATCGGCATGAATTAGCCCTGCTTTCTCGCATTAGATAGCTTTACTCACGCTGTCGCCGGATAGCTTAATCCAAATCAACAGAAGTTTTTCAACTTCTTCGATTGCCCAAGACCGTCGCTTTGAGAGCACGGAAACACCTTTTGCAACAGACGCACCTTTGATGGCTTCTCTGTTCCGGAAAATGGTCGCAAAAAAGCATAGCCGTGCTCGGCCACTAAATCATACAAACGCACACCTCGTTCGTGTTTTTCAATTATCTCCTTCTTCTCAGTGACGGTGATTTTATTTTGTGTCTTCTTGGGCTGAACACGAGCCTGTGGTGTTTTTTTTTGTCCCATAATAGTAAAATTATCAGCAAAAAGCTCCAAGGAGACGATCGATGTGTGCATTCAATGAGAGGGCGTGTGGAAAGTAGCGCCGGCTGGAGCGCTGTTCGGTCGTGTGCTTCCGTCGAAGATCACTCCGCCAGATCCGAAGGTCGTGTGCTTTGGTGTTCTTCCGCCGAAAATTACTCCACCAGCCGTGCTGGGTGTGTATCATGAAAATAGTGCGTATTTCAAGGTTTGATTTTCATAAATTTGACGTTCGTAAGATAAGGTGTTCTTAAGCTGAGGTCTCACTGTAGTATTTTAATGTACAGTTCTTTTTATGAAAACTTGTGCGGTTATACATTTCAGTCTCCTGACATTGTCATTTTCTTTGTGCATAGAATACTTTGTTTATCTTTTGACCCCACAAACCCCACTCACACCCATTTCAATTTTGCTGCTGTGGATTGAAAATTTCCCCATTGTGGGACTATTAAAGACGTTCTTATATCGATCCTTTCTGATTCATTAAAAGCCTAAAAGAAAAGAATA